>NW_021222448.1:0-446 GCF_002162155.2 Triticum dicoccoides
GGGGTAGCAATGCCACCGGAGCGTCGCACCGGGCCCTCATACATGCGGTGTGGTGTGGTGGCATGTCCGAAGAGGCGGGACGCGTCTCCGGGGCGTGGCCCCCCTCACGGACGGCGATGACACGGTAGTAGACGTTCTGCGGTAACGATGCGGCGTCAATATTACTAAATACTCGGAGCGCGATAAAATCATGATTTTTTTTGCACGACGTGGGCACATGTGTTATAGGAACGATGGTATTTTTTCATAACTTTTGGTGATGGAGAAGTATCCGAAAAATTCCGTCTACGCGGATTGCCCTTCGCGCGTCTACGGCTGTGGCCGGCGGCCTCCGGGGGCTAGCATGCCGCCAAATCTTGCGCCGGCGGCCTCTCACAAGTCTGGAAGTGTTGTTGCGGTTGCAAACGCCCGGCACGCGTGTCCGGGGTGTGCCCCCCTCACGAACG
>NW_021222449.1:0-1164 GCF_002162155.2 Triticum dicoccoides
GGGTGAGAAGGTCTCATCGTAGTCAACTCCTTGAACTTGTCGAAAACCTTTTCCAACAAGTCGAGCTTTGTAGACAATAACATTACCATCAGTGTCAGTCTTCTTCTTGAAGATCCATTTATTCTGTATTGCTTGCCGATCATCAGGCAAGTCAACCAGAGTCCACACTTTGTTCTCATACATGGATCCCATCTCAGATTTCATGGCCTCAAGCCATTTCGAGGAATCTGGGCTCATCATCGCTTCCTCATAGTTTGTAGGTTCGTCATGGTCAAGTAACATGACTTCCAGAATAGGATTACCATACCACTTTGGTACGGATCTTATTCTGGTTGACCTACGAGGTTCGGTAGTAACTTGATCAGAAGTTTCATGATCATCATCATTAGCTTCCTCACTTACTGGTGTATGAATCACTGGAACTGATTTCAGTGATGAACTACTTTCCAATAAGGGAGAAGGTACAATTATCTCGTCAAGTTCTACTTTCCTCCCACTCACTTCTTTCGAGAGAAACTCCTTCTCTAGAAAGGATCCATTCTTAGCAATGAATATCTTGCCTTCGGATCTGTGATAGAAGATGTACCCAACAGTCTCCTTTGGGTATATTATGAAGACACATTTCTCCGATTTGGGTTCGAGCTTATCAAGTTGAAGCTTTTTCACATAAGCATCGCAACCCCAAACTTTAAGAAACGACAACTGGGTTTCTTGCCAAACCACAGTTCATAAGGTGTCGCCTCAACGGATTTAGATGGTGCCCTATTTAACGTGAATGCAGCCGTCTCTAAAGCTTAACCCCAAAATGATAGCGGTAAATCAGTGAGAGACATCATAGATCGCACCATATCTAATAAAGTGTGGTTATGATGTTCGGACACACCATTACGTTGTGGTGTTCCAGGTGGCGTGAGTTGCGGAACTATTCCGCATTGTTTCAAATGAAGTCCAAACTCATAACTCAAATATTCACCTCCACGATTAGATAGTAGAAACTTGATTTTCTTGTTACGATGATTTTCCACTTCACTCTGAAATACTTTGAACTTTTCAAATGTTTCAGACTTATGTTTCATTAAGTAGATATACTCATATCTGCTCAAATCATCTGTGAAAGTGAGAAAATAATGATATCCGCCGCGAGCTTCAATGTTCATTGGACCA
>NW_021222450.1:0-1051 GCF_002162155.2 Triticum dicoccoides
TCTCCTGCCTGGGCTCTACGCACTGCCCACGTGGAGGCCCATCAGTCCCGGTTCTGGATTGAATCGGGACTAAAGGGTCGGGACATTAGTACCGACACTTTAGTCCCGGAACTGGGACTAAACGCCCTTACGAACCGGGACTACAGGCCCTTTTTCTACCAGTGGTTGTCGAAGCTGACTCATGCTCGACAAGATCACAAGAAGATCGACATGTGTTACCACTACATCTGGACTCTATAAATACATATATAAGTGGTTGCCGAGCATTTCCAACATAATCCACGGAGGTCAGTACATGGCACGATAGGGCAACATTGGAACCAATATTCGGCAAAATCTGAGGCTCTCAGGAGATGTAGATCGGTAAAATCTATAGCACTTGCAGTGCAGAGCACCACTACAATGGCGACAGATCACATCATAGCAAGGTAGCATAAAACAAAGTCCTTAGAGTACGCAACTTGAAGCAGTGCGTGAAAATCAATTTCGTTAGACTTAGGTGCGAGGAGCCCTTTCAGGAGTGAACCTCAGCAGTACTAAGAGAAGAGTGTTAACATTTATAGTTCATATACTTAGTGATGTACACGTTGTATTGTTGTTTCTATTCTTTACGAGAATTCCCTTCAGGATTGATTTTGTCGATGATGAAGTCAACCCTAGCATATATATCTTGCTCGGGTTCATTTTTCTGTGATTGGTCAAAGTCCTTCAACCTCTTTTGATACTACGGTGCTACCAGTGTATATGTCATTTGTTCAGGCGGAGACCTCAATGTATGTATAAGACATTTTTACCAGCAGTATATGCCATTAGTTCTCTTGAGAGTTAAAGTGTTAAAGTGGTTTGTACACAAACAAGTCATTTTAACTAAGGATAACTTGATAAAACGCAACTGCAATGGGTCTACTAGATGTAGCTTTTGTGATCGGATGAATCCATCAAACACCTCTTTCTTGATTGCCCCTTGGCAAAAATTCTTTGGCAGTCTGTGCACATAGCCTTTAATATTACTCCTCCGAATAATATCAACACGTTATCTGGGACGTGGCTT
>NW_021222451.1:0-1064 GCF_002162155.2 Triticum dicoccoides
TGCGCCAACCATTGGCCAACTAGCGCTACTGGGAAAGGAAAGCGTCGCCCCATCACATCCGTACAGTCAAGATCCAGACAGCGGGACCCCCATGGCAACCAGCACCTTCGGCCAGCCTAGCTGGTACCTCTGCCTGCAAAGCACCCAACTCCATCGGCTCTATCATTGTTTTCAATATACATATGTCATTCCAATTTGCTTTTGCCAGCCATACATACGGGAAGTAAAGGCGCACCTGTTGATTTTACTGTGTCAGTTATGTTGGCTTTTGATCGCTAAACCAAAACTCCCAGGAGCCTGTTCCGCGTGCGATTCACACGTGCTAGCACATTTCGGAGGTTGTCGAAGATGGAGATGGTATCTGGGTTGCCGTTCATCGACCATGTTGATCGAGTATGTGATGGGTGCTTGGTTGGAAAACAGCACCGCAGGCCGTTCCCTGCTCAGTCTACCTATCGTGCAAGTGATGCACTCGAGCTGCTCCATGGTGATCTATGTGGCCCTATCACCCCAGCAACTCATGGAGGAAAGAAGTACTTCTTCCTTGTGGTAGATGACTACTCGAGATACATGTGGGTCGTTCTCCTACGATCTAAAGATGAGGCATTTGAAGCGTTCAAGAAGCTGAAGGCTGCAACGGAGATGGAACACAAGCTAAAGGTTCGCGCTCTACGGACAGATCGCGGCGGAGAGTTTACGTCGAACGAGTTCAACGACTACTGCGAGAAGATTGTCATAAAAAGGTTCCTCACGGCACCTTATACGCCGCAGCAGAACGGGGTTGTTGTAAGGCGCAATCGAACCATCGTTGACATGGCGAGAAGTTTACTCAAGAGCAAGAACTTGCCGGGGACTTTTTGGGGAGAAGCTGTCTCGACGGCGGTCTATCTTCTCAACTGGGCTCCAACAAAGGCGGTGGTCGGCAAGACTCCGTATGAAGCAATTTACGGACGTAAGCCGAATGTGTCTCATCTACGGACGTTCGGGTGCGTGGCGCATGTGAAGACGGCGGAGCCGCATCTCTCAAAGCTTGCCGATCGCAGCACCAAGATGGTGTTCATCGG
>NW_021222452.1:0-1219 GCF_002162155.2 Triticum dicoccoides
CATCTTGCTCGACTGCTTGTAATTATCTTCTGCCTTCTATATATATATAGTACGCCAATTTGGCGTACTCTCGAAAAAAATAAGAGACATTAGTGTAGTTGTTTTGCTGCTAGCGGCACCAAGATGCTGCAATCGGCCATGAAAAATGCTGCGACAGTTTTGCATGCAATGACAACTGATGCTGCAACTGGTGTGAGTAAATCCGTCCATGAATACAAAATAAAAAGTAAATGCGTAGCAGAATATCACCCGCCATGGGAGGACTAAATTGAATCCATCCATCAATGGATAGATGATTTATTTTATTGTTTTGCCTGGGACATCATGAGTGTAATTGGTCTGAGTCGTCATGATGTAGTCACCGGCCAACTTCATTTGCATGCTTGAACTTTGACCTTTGGTTGATGCTTGATGTTGGTGTGGTTGCTTTATATAATATAAAGCGGGGAAACCCTTTTTTGTGTATTTTGGTTTCTATTTTTCATAGTTTCTATTTTTCATATTATTTACATGTATACATGCGCTAGTAGAAAAGGGGGCAATGGTCCTGGCCGGTCCAGCCCATTAGTCCCGGTTTAATCCAGAACCGGGACCAATGGGGGCATTGGACCCGGTTCGTGAGCCCCGGGGGCCGGACGGGCCACGTGGGCCATTGGACCCGGTTCGTCTGGACCTTTTGGTCCCGGTTGCTGGGACGAACCGGGACCAATGGGCCTCGCTCCTGGCCCACCACCATTAGTCCCGGTTGTTGACACGAACCGGGACCAAAGGCAACCCTTTAGTCCCGGTTCATGCGACCAACCGGGACCAATGGTGGTGCCTATATATACCCCCTCGCGCAAGAGCAGAGCACACTGCTCTATTTTTTCTGGCCGAGGGGGAGAGGGCTTGGTGGTGCTCTAGCTCACCTCCTATGCACACAAGGTGTTCGATGGAATGCCCGAGCCACACTACTTAAGGTTTCTCCTCTCCAAGCTCGACCACCAAGCTCCATTTTCCTTAATATTTGTCTAGGTTTAGCGGTCCGTCATGCCCCGTCCCCGTCTTCACCGTCGTCGATCACCCGCGCCGATCTCATCGCCGGCACCACCGTGGTGAGCCTCTTGTTCTTATCTTCTTTCTGAAAGGAAAAATATTCTTACTTGTATGTTTAGATAGATACCTGTATTATTTTCTTACTTTTATTATTGCATGTTATATAGTGCGATGGTTTTGGTAT
>NW_021222453.1:0-1049 GCF_002162155.2 Triticum dicoccoides
GGGGGAATTTCGTGGCCCTTGGTGGAGGGGTCCGAAATCAACCCTATCTCTTGTTTCCCCACACATACGGACTCTAAAAATAGCCTATACTTATGTATTTCGAAATTACATGGGCCTGGCCCAATAATAAGGTGACGCAACACCTAAAATAGCCTCGGGACGAAATTTATGAAGTGGCATCTTGTATATTTCGTCCAAGGCTTCATGCACCCATTATGGTGGCTTCAAAGTCCTGAAATCATCACTTGTAACTCCGTTCTTGTTTCCCTTGCGCATGCCATCATGTCCATGCTTGTTCTTGCTCCAATGTTCATCCTTCTCCAAGCTAGGCCCTTCATTTGTAAGCAAAACAAATGTATCCAATTTAGGCAGCATCATATTCTCATGAACATTAGAATCATTACCAAGAAACGAAAGTACCTGGTAATTTAGTTGGCGTGCACGAGCTCTAGTAATTGGTCCAGTATGTATAGCAGCAGGGGCTGTGGGTGTAACAATTGTATTGATGTCCTCATCATCTCCACCATGTTCTTCACGTGTAATGAGAGCCAAAGTCTCCTCATCATAGTCACTAGTAGACTCATATCCACCATCCGCGGTAGCAATCATCACACGCGGAGATTTGCATTCCCTCGCATAATGACCTCCTCCCTTACAACAACGACAAATAATATCACTTGTGTGCCCTGTTGATGCCATGGAAGAAGACGAACGCTGTGCAGGCCCCGCAGGTGCGCTCTTGGCAGATAATGGTGGTTGTGCCTGTTTTCTTGTATCACGGCTGGAGGTGGCACCGGATGGAGGTGCTGGTGCAGTTGAAGTGGAAGATGCACGTGGTGTCCATGATGAAGGTCGGCCTGCAGAAAAGTTAGTTCGCCCCAATGCTTGTCGATCCTGCACTTCACGTTCAGCTTTACAAGCAAGATGGAATAAACGAGTGATATTAGTATACTCCTTATAGTCTAGAATGGTCCGAATCTCTCTATTTAATCCACCCAGAAAACGTGCAAGCATAGCTTCATTCTCCTCAACAATACCACATCTAATCA
>NW_021222454.1:0-601 GCF_002162155.2 Triticum dicoccoides
TGTACCTAGCCAGCGCAACGAGGCCTGACATCGCATTTGCTGTGAGCAAACTAAGCCGATTTGTTTCCAATCCGGGTGATGTACATTGGCATGCTATTGAGAGAGTTATGCGCTATCTGAAAGGTACTATGAACTATGGACTTCACTATACTGGATACCCGTCGTTACTTGAAGGGTATAGTGCTGCGAATTGCATCTCTGATGCTGATGAGATGAAGGCCACAACTGGGTATATGTTTACTCTTGGAGGTGGTGCTGTTTCCTGGAAGTCTTGCAAGCAAACGATCTTAACAAGATCAACAATGGAAGCAGAATTAACAGCATTAGATACATCGGGTGGCGAAGCGGAATGGCTTCGAGATCTGTTGATGGACTTGCCAGCGGTTGAGAAGCCGGTTCCGGCCATCCTTATGAACTGTGACAATCAAATAGTTATTGTCAAGGTGAAGAGTTCAAAGGACAACATGAAGTCCAACAAACACATAAGAATGAGATTGAAAGCTGTCATAAAATTGAGGAACTCCGGAGTGATAGCGTTGGATTATAATCAAACGGCTAAGAATCTGGCAGATCCCTTTACTAAAGGGCTATCACGTGTTGT
>NW_021222455.1:0-498 GCF_002162155.2 Triticum dicoccoides
TGTTCTTGCTCCAATGTTCATCCTTCTCCAAGCTAGGCCCTTCATTTGTAAGCAAAACAAATGTATCCAATTTAGGCAGCATCATATTCTCATGAACATTAGAATCATTACCAAGAAACGAAAGTACCTGGTAATTTAGTTGGCGTGCACGAGCTCTAGTAATTGGTCCAGTATGTATAGCAGCAGGGGCTGTGGGTGTAACAATTGTATTGATGTCCTCATCATACACGTAGGCCAATTTTCATTAAAACATATGACCATCTCATACATAAACTCATTACCATGACGAAGGCTATACCACATCATATGTAAACATGTAGAACCAAGCTAGACGTCCTCTAATCAGTTTGGAAAATTTTAATTACATCGTTGCTAGTTTCAGGATAGCACTAACTACCTACGTGCACAATCAAGGTGATAATTCTTATTGCTAGATTAACTTTCGTGGTTTGTGAGGGAATATACTTCATTAAAAATCTCTAGCCCCACACTAAACTT
>NW_021222456.1:0-428 GCF_002162155.2 Triticum dicoccoides
GTGACCTTGGGAATCTATGCATAGGGGTTGGCACACGTTTTTGTCTTGACTCTCCGGTAGAAACTTTGGGGCACTCTTTGGAGTACTTTGTGTTGGTTGAATAGATGAATCTGAGATTGTGTGATGCATATCGTATAATCATGCCCACGGATACTTGAGGTGACAATGGAGTATCTAGGTGACATTAGGGTTTTGGTTGATTTATGTCTTAAGGTGTTATTCTAGTATGAACTCTATGATAGATCGAACGGAAAGAATAGCTCTATGTTATTTTACTACGGACTCTTAAATAGATAGATCAAAAAGGATAACTTTGAGGTGGTTTCGTACCCTACCATAATCTCTTCGTTTGTTCTCCGCTATTAGTTGCTTTGGAGTGACTCTTTGTTGCATGTTGAGGGATATTTATATGATCCAATTATGTTATT
>NW_021222457.1:0-1252 GCF_002162155.2 Triticum dicoccoides
GTGTCAAATGATTCGTAATCAAGAGACTCTAAAAGTCCATCAGCATGGAGCTTCTTCATGCGTTTGACACCTATGTGACCGAGGCGGCAGTGCCACAAGTATGTGGGACTATCACTATCAATCTTACATCTTTTGGTACTTACACTATGAATATGTGTAGCATTACGCTCGAGATTCATAAAGAATAAACCATTCACCATCGGAGCATGACCATAAAACATATCTCTCATATAAATAGAACAACCATTATTCTCGGATTTAAATGAGTAGCCATCTCGAATTAAACGAGATCCTGATACAATGTTCATGCTCAAACTTGGCACAAAATAACAATTATTGAGGTTCAAAACTAATCCCGTAGGTAAATGTAGAGGTAGCGTGCCGACGGCGATCACATCGACCTTGGAACCATTCCCGACGCGCATCGTCACCTCGTCCTTCGCCAGTCTCCGTTAATTCCGCAGCTCCTGTTGCGTGTTACAAATATGAGCAACGGCACCGGTATCAAATACCCAGGAGTTACTACGATTACTGGTAAGGTACACATCAATTACATGTATATCAAATATACCTTTGGTTTTGCCGGCCTTCTTGTCTGCTAAGTATTTGGGGCAGTTCCGCTTCCAGTGACCACTTTCCTTGCAATAAAAACACTCAGTCTCGGGCTTGGGTCCATTCTTTGGCTTCTTCCCGGCAGCTTGCTTGCTGGGCGCGGCAACTACCTTGCCGTCCTTCTTGAAGTTCTTTTTACCCTTGCCCTTCTTGAACTTAGTGGTTTTATTGATCATCAACACTTGATGTTCCTTTCTGACTTTTACCTCTGCTGATTTCAGCATAGCAAATACTTCAGGAATGGTCTTTTCCATCCCCTGCATATTGAAGTTCATCACAAAGCTCTTGTAGCTTGGTGGAAGCGACTGGAGGATTCTGTCAATGACCGCATCATCCGGGGGATTAACTCCCAGCTGAGTCAAGCGGTTATGCAACCCAGACATAGTGAGTATGTGCTCACTGACAGAACTGTTTTCCTCCATCTTACAGCTGAAGAATTTGTCGGAGACTTCATATCTCTCGACCCGGGCATGAGCTTGGAAAACCATTTTCAGCTCTTCGAACATCTCATATGCTCCATGTCTCTCAAAACACTTTTGGAGCCCCGGCTCTAGGCTGTAAAGCATGCCGCACTGAACGAGGGAGTAGTCATCGGAACGTGCCTGCCAAGCGTTCATAACGTCTTGTTCCGCAGGGAGAA
>NW_021222458.1:0-608 GCF_002162155.2 Triticum dicoccoides
GTTGGCTACTATGGCTGGGTCGGAGCCCGTGATGGAGCGGCCTACGTCACCGCTTCCTCGCCTGGCCTCCCCTCCATCGTCAGCCCTGCCATCTGCGCGGGTGTTGCTACCGCCCACTTGGGCCTGCAGTGACTCACACGCCACCTGGGCCCACATCGCCGATTCCCCCGACTCCCGACCTGCTGTCACCCGGTCCCTCTTCGCCGGAGTTCGCTGGACTGGCCTCACCTGCTCCGGACGCCTCGCCTATTCTGGACGCCTCGCCTGCTCCGGACGCCCCTCCTGCTCCGGTGGTCGTTGCTCCGCGGCGTCCACACACGCGCAGTCGCGGCGGCATCGTTCGTCCGAAGGAGCGCACCAATGCACTACTAGGAAAATGCTTATACATAGAATTTTAGCAGTAGCGCCTGTTTTGGCGCCCATGCTACTGATATGTACCAATAGCGCCGGCCAAAATTGGTCGCGCTGCTGCTTAGCGGGCCGCCGGGGCCAAAAGGGCAGGCCACTTAGCTGTAGCGTGTGATGTGCGCCGGCGCTACAGCTAGTGGGCTTAGCAGTAGCGCTGTCCTGTTACCTGCGCTGCTGTTAAGCCCACTCCCTCCCCCGCA
>NW_021222459.1:0-2205 GCF_002162155.2 Triticum dicoccoides
AAGTCCAAGTTGCTACTAACTGCTGCCCCAAAACTTAACTTCATTATTACGAATGAAGCATACATTGTGAGAAAGATACAATGTCAACATTGCAGCCATACCATACGGTAATTTCCCTTTCACTCAAATTTTAGAATTGTCAACCTCCACGGCTATATCACCATATTGGAGACAGAGTGGATGTTCACACAAAAACCAATTGAGATGGGCATGAGCTCAAAACCAATTCTATCCGTTACTATAGACAAAAAAAGACTGTACGAAGGGATGAGACCATTCCAAAACAAGTAAAGGTGATATAAGTGGAGAAACTCTAGAAAATGATGAACTAAGGAGTTATGGGGGCTGTGCTATATATTAATAGCCTTGAAGGCAGAGCCCTACAAAAGACAAACACTATTTCCACTTAATTCCAAAACATGTTAACTTCATTGATTGATACCTTTTCTGAACCTACTGAGTTACAAAGGGGTTGTGGCCATACCATTCTCCTCACGCAGAGTGAAAAATAGTTAATATCAGACCTTACAGATTGCCGCGCTACCGAAAGAATACTATGGAAGAAATTATTGGCAACTCTATGGAGAATTGGACCATAAGACCCAACAGGAACCATTTCTCCTCTTCATCTACACTTGTGAGGAAGAAAGATGGTACCTAGAGGTTGTGCGCCGACTACAGACAACTCAATGCTCTAATATCAAGAACAAATACACCATCCCTGTCATTGAGGATCTAATAGATGAATTACATAATGATTTGATGTTTCCTAAGATTAATCTGAGAACTCAGGATATTGGAAAAGATGCTTTTGGCACTCATGTGGCATACTCTGCGTGTCTAGTCATACCTTTGGGCTAACTAATGCCCTACAACATTCCAATCTCTTATGAACAGATTTCTAGCCCCATTCCTAAGGAGATTTGTGCTAGAGTATTCTTTGGTGACATCCACATCTATAGAAAGTCACCAGAGGAGCACAAGGAACATGCCGAGGAAGTGCTAGAGGTGCTTAGAAACAACAACTTTTTGCAAAACTCAGCAAGTGTGAATTCTACAAGACAAAAGTAGAAATTTTTGGGGCTTGTTATCTTTGTAGAATGGGTTCCCACTGATCCTAACAAGGTGATAGGAATGGCCAAGTGGACTCAGCCAGTAAATGTTACTCTGCTAAGAGGATTTCTAAGGATAGCAGGCTAGTAGAGGTTTATACAAAATTATGCGCTTATATGAAAGCCATTGTTCCCAGCTTTAAAGAAAATGGCTTCTATAGGAGTGAAGAGAAACAATAGGCCTTTGACACATGGAACTCCATAATGACTAAAGCACCTATACCTGCATTTGCATCCATATCCACCCCAAGATGTCCCGCAAAGCTACCTGAATTCTACATAAGCCGCAACAAGCTATAGTGAATGCTTGCGCAAAGATTCCACAAATAACAGTTTGATCTAGGGGTAGGACTGCAAAGAGTCCATCACACAAGAAAAAGACATATCCATGATATTTTGGCTGAAACAAAAATATTTTCTGCCATATTAGGTACACTATCAGAACAAAAGATGTTGGAGAAACATGTATTGTCATGTATGTGTTGACCAAATATTTCCATGACAAATTATGCGGATGGAAAATCAAAAGTTTGTCCTGGGCAGACCGAACATGTACCTGGATGAAATTCTTTGCGCCTTCCCTGAAAAAAGGTTGTGGTAGAAGTGAGGGCGAGCATTTTTCGGTGATTCGTCGTGTGAGTTTTGCATTGCTTGATATACATTGGTTAATGTAAGCCAAGGATGATATTGGGTACTCGCATGATCGTCGGAGATTCCGCATTACAAAACAAGCTCACTCTCAATCGATGGATCACTTATCCGCTAAGTGGTGATTTTCACTAAAGAAAACCTTGCAAAACAAAATTAGATGGGAGGTAGCCGATGTTATTTTTTACATGAAGATGAAGCAACTAGGCATTAATTTTGTCCAACGCAAGTCCGCTCGCGACATGGTAAAAAATACAAGTGTAAGCTAGCTTGTATCCACCCCGTAGTGTCCCAAATATGTTTGACAATTGGTTATGTGGATTTGGTAAAAAATTAGAGTGCCTAGCCTGATGGGGGCAGGGCACTAGTTTGGTCGTTGTTACTATGTAGAAATGGTTTGGTGTTTAACAAAAGGAAGGGCTCCTCTCCATAGCAAGTTATTTAC
>NW_021222460.1:0-1390 GCF_002162155.2 Triticum dicoccoides
TTTTCTTTGAAAGTTTAAAAATTGGCTAAAAGTTTCATACAAATTTTAAACATTTCACAAAAAAATTTATGCATGTGCTCTAAGTGACTTTCAAGTTTTGTTTGAAATTTTGTTATATTTTACCCTGCAAAAAAATACAATAATTCGGCCAAAAAAATTAGCTGATATTTGCATGTATTTGTCTTTTTTGTATCTCTCACATACAAATACAGTTTTGAAAAGGAAACATGTGGATATATTACATTTCCATGTGTGCATGTACAAAAAAATGTCAGAAGTTTTTTAGCTGTAAAAATCTGTTTCTTTGACCTTGAAAAATGGGCACAATGTGCCTGTGCTCCAAAATTACATTTCGCATAACAACGCAATATATAAAGTTTGACTTAGTCTATATCTACTAAGCACAGTATGGCCTGGTGGACCCCCTATGCATGCAACATAATCCATAAATTTGTGGGGCTTTCCCATGTAATTAAGTAAAATTTGAGCGGCTTTTTTTTTAAATCCTCATGTCCGTGCCACCCAGCGACTTCCCTACTCTCAGCCATTGACAGTTGGGCCACCGCCAAATTGGCATGCCACATGGGCTAGACGTACGTCTGGATACGAATGGAGGCACCGTATTTGCACGACCAGACAAGTTCGAGCACCTGTTTTATGTATTTTGCAACTTTAGGCACTAAACTGACCGCGTAGGACAAGTTGAGGCACCTCCAACGTATTTAACTCTTAATGATCATCATACTTCTATTAGAATATAAAAAGGTGCTATCTTTTCAAGGTTTGCAGTTTCTAGATACCTTATGAAGAGGTAATATCACCAGAGGTCATAGAACTTGGGCTGGATGTTCAGTTTGATGTTAGAACTTTAAAAATATGGATTTGTGGTCACCCAACTTGCGTTCTCGTGCAAATACAATCACTTTATCCCTATCCAAACGAATCATGCTTGTGTTCTTGTACAAATACGGTCACTTTATCCCTATCCGGATATATCCTGCGCTTAGGTGGCCTGGAACCATTTTTTAATAGGAACACTCCTGCTTTGTTTTCAATTGCACAGAAGCCCCCTCATCAACACATGTGGGTCACACTTGATAGAGAAATGAGAAATAAAAACACCACATGGTCTGAGCCAACCATTGTACTAAGCACGTCTCTGAAGAAATATACCTTATTTCACTTTAGAATGTAAGGATCAGCCGATATTTTCATAAACTTGCAAGCTGGGGTCACCTACTGGATGCGCAGTACTAACCACTGGAACATGGCCAAGCTCTGTTCTTTTGTATTTTCAATTTATATATTTTAATGCTAAAAACTTTTGAATTCAAAATCCATTTGAATAAATTCTGGAAAAGAATCTGCTCATCCTTGAGTAGTCGTTGTT
>NW_021222461.1:0-1374 GCF_002162155.2 Triticum dicoccoides
GCCATGATTTGTGTTCCCAGTGTGATGATTCTGGCCATCATTCTCGAAAGCATCCCGTGATGCTACTTAGTAGTAGGTATTCTATTCCTGGGTTCTTAAACCCGATATTCACCCTACTTACGTCATGTTGATAGTGTTGCTAGTTCCTTTAGTATATCAGTAACCTTTGCGATAGTCCTCGAGGTCCGTGGTATATCGTTCTTCCAAATACCATGAACCATTATGGCAGAAGTTTGTTGGATCAAAAGATCACAACAGGCCCTCTATGAGTTCTCCATGCTATATTGTGACTCTGCCAGCTCAACCTTTCTGCATGGGTTATCCGGAGGAATTATGTTGAACTTTGTTCGGCATACCAACCCATGTATCCACAACCCAGAAAGTTATATGTTCTTTTGAGTTGTCCCTCTTTAGTTGTCTACTGACCTTCGTCTATCAATTGATAGTCAAGAGTATGCGTGCATTCGTTCGTCGATGCCTATTACCCTTGTGGTCCGCCAGGCCATTCTATTTCAGGATGAATAGGAGAAACAAACTCCAGTACCTCATCCATATCTAGGATTGGGTCAAAGTAGTTGTGTTCCGCAGATCAAGATACAATCCAGCTTCTGGTCTGCTCTACCCTGAAGTATTACCTTCTTTATGACAGGAATTTCATGAGAATTGCACCACCTTTTGTGAATTCTTGACATAGTGATACTTCTCGCCATCCTTTTTCATTCCTCGGTTCCGTGTTGTTGCAGCCGGAGTGCCGACAAGTGAATCATGATGTGTGAACTCAATACTCCTAGCAACCCCATTGCTTGGTAGTTAATGGACAATAATCCTATTCTTAGTATGTTGGTTATTGAATCACCATTCTAAGATTGATCGTGCTACCTAGTCCTTATTTCCTGGTGCACTCTTTGATTGATGAGTTAGGATTTTGTCAAGTCCTCGCTCATTTGATCATATCATCTTGCCCTGAAAAGCAAAATTGTTCTCGAGCTTAGTAACATATCGGTGGTTCGTGATTTCCGAAGATCTTCTCGGAAGTATTACCAGGTTGTCACCTGACCGCTATGTTGAGCCCGTGATCAAGTTGGTTTCTTGTGAACCACCCTTTCTCCAAGAATCTGTGTTGGATATCCCGGAGCTAGTTGGTTAAGCTAGACAACAACTTGGAGAGTTGGAAGATAAAAGCTTGCCTGACTTAGTTCGTTCCAAAGGGATATTCTTGTGTAGTGTGTGTTGAAGAAAGATGATATCTTCATCGATTGGTCCCTGTGATCAGTTGCTGGACCTATCGTCTTATCAATCCTTTGATTTGAGTGTGGGCTATCGTCAAATCAAGTCAGAACCAACGATGTTCGTAATGTTGTCTTCCTCGTGGTT
>NW_021222462.1:0-1048 GCF_002162155.2 Triticum dicoccoides
CTTCTCCTCCTTTGCTCTTCTGGGGGTATTTGTTTTGGCATTCTACACATGGAAAAATACAAATGACTTAGAGATAACGACACACACATAAATAACAGGTTAAAACACATGCTCTTAAAATTCATTTCTCTTTAAGTTTTACATACCCGGTGTAGGAAATCATCTAGATAAGTCACATATGGGTGAGCACAATACTAAAATAATATACAACATGTAGCAAACTAGCAATAGAACAACTAACAACATGCGCCTTGGTTGTTGTGGCGCGGCATGGTGGTTCCTGGGATGAAAAGTTTACCTCCCATGATTGCTTTCTCCTTCTCCAGCTTCTCATTCTTCTTTTTCTCTTTTTCCAGTTCCGCACGGAGACTTTCTACTTCTTCGTGCAATACCAGATGCTTGGATCGTAGTTCAAAGTATTTCTGTTCGAAAGATAGGAGATAGCAGTTAGCAATATAGTGACGGAGTGAAACTGTAGATTGAAAGGAATCAACCAAAATTTCAAAGACAAAGAACGATCTAATAATATAGATTCTAATTGATGGTCAACAATCAGCCAGAGTCTCGAGGTCTGCACCCAGTGGGTCCGCTGATCATGCCCCCACTCGAAATAACTTACCACATGCATCTTAGATGATCTTATAACCCGAGTGAATCCATGAATTTAAGATATTGGCTCTAGATTTACGAAGACGGAAATGAAATAATCCTATATACTCTAACAGATTGCCAGCGATCAATAAGAGTTTCGGGGACATAGTTCGTGCACTAACTGTGTCCCCGCTGGAAGAAAACATATCAGGCACTACTCGGATGACAAGTTAAAAAGTTGAACGTCCGAATGAAAATGATCGGCACTTATTGTGGTACTTACTTGGATAGGAGCTTTCAGAACCTCACTTGTATTGAGTGCATCGTTCAGCTTGGAGTTCATCAGCTCGACTTGAATCATGGCCCCTTTGCTGGCGCTAACCTCCTCATCCACTGAAAGACTGGCCACCGGATACAGTACACATGGAATAGTGGGAGGCGTTGCAGGCCGGGGTGC
>NW_021222463.1:0-982 GCF_002162155.2 Triticum dicoccoides
TTTTCCTTAGACCATGAGATTGTGCAACTCCCGGATACCGTAGGAATGCTTTGGGTGTACCAAACGTCACAATGTAACTGGGTGGCTATAAAGGTGCATTACAGGTATCTCCGAAAGTGTCTGTTGGGTTGGCACGAATCGAGACTGGGATTTGTCACTCCGTGTAAACGGAGAGGTATCTCTGGGCCCACTCGGTAGGACATCATCATAATGTGCACAATGTGACCAAGGGGTTGATCACGGGATGATGTGTTACGGAACGAGTAAAGAGACTTGCCGGTAACGAGATTGAACAAGGTATCGGTATACCGACGATCGAATCTCGGGCAAGTACAATACCGCTAGACAAAGGGAATTGTATACGGGATTGATTAAGTCCTTGACATCGTGGTTCATCCGATGAGATCATCGTGGAACATGTGGGAGCCAACATGGGTATCCAGATCCCGCTGTTGGTTATTGACCGGAGAACGTCTCGGTCATGTCTGCATGTCTCCCGAACCCGTAGGGTCTACACACTTAAGGTTCGATGACGCTAGGGTTATAAAGGAAGTTTGTATGTGGTTACCGAATGTTGTTCGGAGTCCCGGATGATATCCCGGACGTCACGAGGAGTTCCGGAATGGTCCGGAGGTAAAGATTTATATATGGGAAGTCCTGTTTTGGTCACCGGAAGAGTTTCGGGGTTTATCGGTAACGTACCGGGACCACCGGGAGGGTCCCGGGGGTCCACCAAGTGGGGCCACCAACCCCGGAGGCTTGCATGGGCCAAGAGTGGTGAGGGACCAGCCCCTTAGTGGGCTGGTGCGCCTCCCACAAGGGCCCATGGCGCCTAAGAGGTGGAAAGGGGGCAAACCCTAAGGGGATATGGGCCTTAGGGCCCATATTGGTGCGCCTCCCTCTCCTCTCCCCTCTTGGCCGCCACCCCCTTTGCCATCTAGGGCTGCCGCCCCCCCTAGGGGTGGGAACCCTAGAGGGGGGC
>NW_021222464.1:0-394 GCF_002162155.2 Triticum dicoccoides
AGAATTGCTGTTTTTTTGCCTATTTTAGGGTTTCGCAGAAAAAGAATATCAAACATAGTCCAAACGGAATGAAACCTTCGGGAACGTGATTTCTGGAACGAACATGATCCAGAGGACTTGGACCCTACGTCAAGACATCAAGCAGGAGGCCACGAGGTAGGGGGCGTGCCTACCCCCTGGGCGCGCCCTCCACCCTCGTGGGCCCCCTGTTGCTCCACCGACATACTCCTTCCTCCTATATATACCTACATACCCCCAAACTACCAAATACGGAGCCAAAACCCTAATTCCACCACCGTAACTTTCTGTATCCACGAGATCACATCTTGGGGCCTATTCCGGAGCTCCGCCGGAGAGGGCATCGATCTTAGAGGGCTTCTACATCAACACCATA
>NW_021222465.1:0-1690 GCF_002162155.2 Triticum dicoccoides
CGGCGCGGCGGTGGCGACCTGTGTGTCGTGAGGTGGTGGCTGTGTTGGCCTGACCGGTGGTCGCGGGTGCCGCCGGATTCAGATCGGATCCATCTGGATCCTTTCTTTGGACTCCGTCGGCCGCCGCGGGGGTGGTGATGATCATCGCTGGCCACGTCGGATCGTTGGATTCGGCGTCTGGAGATCTACAAGGAGCTCTTCTCGATCCTCCTTTCTGGTGGGTTGAGCCCCATGGCTCTTTCATCTTCACGGGTTTCGGATCGTGGCTTGCCGGATCCGGAGTACACGGAGGTTTGGTGGCATAGGATGGGGACTGGAGGAAACTTTGGTCGGCTTGTTCGGCCCGGCATCAGCGACGTCACTTGACGATGTTAGCCTTCCTGGAGGCGAAGCCGAGGTCCCCCCTATCCACCTCTGAACCCCTCCCGGACGAAAGTCCAAAATTCAGTCTGGATTGGGCGGCGGCGGCGTCCTGCGCGTCGTATCCTCCATGGAGACGCCGTCTTGGGAGGAACTGTTGTTGGGGGGAGAGATGTTGTGGATGGTGGGCTCCAAGTAGCTCCAGCAGTGGCGATGGTGTGGAGGTTGCCAGGTGGTGCGGCGTTGTATCTACCGCGTCATTGACGATGAGTGGTGGCGGCATGGTGCAGCTGCATATCGACGACGGATGCGGCTGGATGCACTAGTAGAAAAGGGGGCATCTGTCCCAGTTCGTAAGGGCCTTTAGTCCCGGTTCATGAACCGGGACTAATGGGTCGCTACTAATACCTCCCCCCTTTAGTCCCGGTTCAAACACGAACCGGGACAGATGTGCCTCCACGTGGCCGATTCGCCGAGCCCAGCCAGGCGGGCCTTTGGTCCCGGTTGGTGGCACCAACCGGGACCAAAAGTCCATGTATTTTTTTTAAAAAAAGTGGCTGCTTTAGGGGTTTTGGGGGTTATTTTTAGGTTGTTATTAGCTAGCTAGTAGAGAGAAGTGTCCTTTTTTATATCTTCGTCCTTGGTTTACCAACGCTGCTGCTATATATGTTCATTTCACCCGCTGATATAATAACTCATGCATGCTCGCATCATACATCATCATATATAATAACAAGTCCTACTAATCATGCATCAACATACAACTTCTACTCGTTATTAATAATAAGTCATACGATCATCATCCTTATAGTCATCGAACCCAACCCTACATAATTGTTCTTAGCACATGATCATCAGTATCAGGTAGGACCTAAACACCCTTAAGGTAAAATAGCATAAAACAATATAGACCCTGACTCTCCATTATGAAGAATGGCGATCATCCTGTCTCCAATTCTTGCCCTTCGCTGCTTTTTGCTTCCAAGAAGCTCCTTACGACTGTCCATACATTTTTTCCATTCTTTGATTGTCATGTCTCCACTTCTTTTAGAAACCCGGTATGGACAGTTGACATTCGTAGGAAGACCTGGTTGTATGTTCAAAACATGAAAGGTACCGTGCGTATACATCAGATGAGGCACATAATCATTCGGGATGATGTACTAGTTTTACAAGTGTGCAAAAAGATGCACGAATGTCGTAATAGTAAAAAAATCTTACCAGTGTATCTCCATGGTAGTTACCGTAGTTCAACACGTGCACTAGTGGAACGTATTGACCATAATGTTGAGGAGTTTGATTGTAGATATTGTAATTCTCAAGATCAGTA
>NW_021222466.1:0-3954 GCF_002162155.2 Triticum dicoccoides
GGTGGTGGAGGCGGCCAAGGACCAAGGTCTCGTGGCGCTGCACTTCGCTGCCGGGAAGGGAAGGCCACGGGTGTGCAGGTACCTGGTCGACGAGCTAGGGGTCGATGTGGACGCCGTCGACAATGGAGGTGCGTGCCTCTGCCGTTTAATTTGCCTCTAAACTGTAAATGTGTCTGAACTGTACTCCTATATGGCTCGCGTTCAGAATTGGGCTATAGGAAACTGTATTTTGACCAGCACCAGTTTATTTTTCGAAATAAACCGGGGATTCTGCCATGCCCTGCGTCAAGTCCGGCTCTAGCGGCTGCTTGTTCTACCGGAGGAAGCACTCATGGCGCTGCGATGAGTTAGTGAGCAGGAGCACCCTGCATCTGGTGAGGGCCTTCTTCATCATCTCCCATCAATTGCTATCAGTTGCCACTTGCCAGTCAGAATCGGCCTGCAGACGTTGTTTCTTTGTGCGCATTGGGAAGGTGGCAAAATTGTAATATTGCATCCTTCGACATTCTCTAAGTCAACAGCATTTTGCTGATATATATTAGTCTGCTATGTTGCTGATTATTATGGCCACTCTGAATAATCAGAGTCCTTCTATTTTTGTGTATTTTTTATGACATGTTTTATGTGTTACTGTGAATATTCAGAAGTTGTGCCTGTACTAAGACAGTTTATCAGGCTTTATGCAGTCAAGAGATAAATTTCACGATTAAGGCATCACAGAGTCATGCCAGACTTCTTTTTTATTCAGAAAGGAGTTATTGTTAGTCTTTGGTAGAGCATGTGGCATCATTCCCATAATATGATAGGGATTTGTAAGATCATATAGTTGCAATAGGCTGTTGTTTTTACTGGCCTCATTATTCTGATGTTTCTTGTTGATTTTTATGGCAACACCTACAGCTGGACTTTGATGACGGTACACCACCAGAAGATGCTTGGAGAAGAAGTAGTTACGCTAATAGACTGAAGGAGTTCAATGTGACGTTCAGAGAAGCATTTAAAATGGTATGAAAAATGCAATTGTCAAACAGAGGTACTAACTATCTGTGTTGTCATTCTTCTGAAGTCTTGAGGAAGATGTCCAAATTATGTTTTCCCCTTGACCATCAGATGAAGCTTGGTCTCCGGCTTTGGTCATATGTTCGAGAGGAAGCTTCTCATGGAAGGGTAATGCATTGGCATCCTTTTATTTTTCTTAAGCATGCATCTAAATTCACGTAATTTTGTATTAGAATTTAGAAGAAAGACACCGAGAAGCCTCAGAATACAAACCCAAACCAAAAACCAATTCCAAACAAATAAAATAAAATTATACGAAAGAAGAAGAACATTGAAACAAAGAACATAAATTTCTGATCACGGCAAAACTGTAGCAGCAGCTGCTGACACGGGTCCCTGGTCTGGGATGCTGATGTATCAAGAGCCTGCTGATTGTGCATTTGATATTACTGAATGTTCTACGCAAGGAAAACCAATTTCCGTTAACTGATACCTTTTACCCTGCTAAAACATGCTATATCCTCAAAGATTTACCTTTTTCTCAGTTTCATTCTTTTTCCTTGCTTCTAATACATATTGTTATGGATCCCAATATTGAACAATATTAACAATATTTAATGATGAATCTATTGAGGTGTACATGTTGATATATGTATTCTATATAATTGTTACATATTGAAAATGGCATCATGATTTTGGATTGTTGAGGTTTGATGAAAACTCACTTGTTCCATACTAAAAACAAATGCCCTTGAAGATTATTCTGCCTCATGTGTTAAGTTATTTTTTCATGACCATGAGTGCTAAGTAAGATTTGTGATGTATCTTTATCTACACTCTTAAGTTATCTACAAGTGTCAAACCAAGCAGTGCATGATTTTGCTAAAAGTATAATTTCTTACCTAAAACACACCTCATTTTTTTAATCATTCTGTTCTTAATTCACCGCAGATCTTTATAACTAGAGAAGGATGAAGCAAAAGGTACTCCTCAGTTTTAGCTCCTGGTCAGCATGATGGTTTAAAGTATGTTTTTTTCGCCCTGTCAAACAACAGATTCTTAATTTCCTGAAATTTTCTCCATGGATGTTCAATGGATGCAAATCTGGAATGTTCTCTTCAGTCTTTGTATGAAAGAATATATATAGCAGTCATGACACAGTACAACAATAACAATTCCTTTCAGTCCCAAACAAGTTGGGGTAGGCTAGAGTTGAAACCCATAATATCTCGTCATGGTTCTGGCACATGGATAGCTAACTTCCATGCACCCCTGTCCATGCCGAAGCAAGAAAAAAGTACTACAGGAGATCTGATGTACAGGTGATCACTGAAGCAAAGAAAAGTACAGGAGTTCTGGTGCCAGATTGTTCACACAAACATATCCTTGCCACTTCTACAAGTAATATCTTGCAATATATTCTATGATGCCTGATTGTTTAACACATGGATTGACAAACGTGTTTTGGCTTGCCATGTTTCCGATAATTTCAGTTATTGGAACAAAATAACCAGGGGTACTGGCTAGCTAATGTTTGGTACTGGACTGGACTTTATCAGCCATGATAATGATTTTTTTTTTCTAAAGAAAACGTGAATTTGATGCTAGGCTGTTCCCACAAGACCCCACAGAATGTTGGTCACAAAAACCAATCCAGTTCATTTTATGCCAGTCACAAAAACCTGTTTGTCTTGTCCTCTCTTCTTCTTCCCGGCAACCTTGGCACAATTACTGTGATATTTTGTGTGTGTTCTTTGACAACCTTTATATCACGGGCTGCCTCCACGTCCACCTTCGTCTACGAGCATATATCATCACCATGAGGTGCATACAGCTCATGTGCATTTGAAGTTGATGGAGTGACAAATCAAGTTTCCATTGTGAAATATATTAACTAATGTGTAAGAGATATGCTATCATTTTAATTACTATATTCTAGCTATTTAGTTCCTAGGTTTTTCGATAATGCATATTAAGTATGTCTTGAAGTAAGCTATCATAGTGTATTAGTTTCTTGTTGTTAAAGACATTGCAATTTACAATGCGTATGGATGGTCAAATTAAGTGCGCCGGCGTGAAATGGAAATGCCACACCCGAAGATCCTTGTACTGTTTATAATGCGTATGCATTCCTTTACTATTTTTCACCATAAGATCCTTTTATCACTCATTAAAATTTCACAAGTTCTTGCCACACCCGAAGCTTCCGTTCTCGCTGACTTCACCGGAATGCCTGCACCATGTTCCACGGTACCAATTTTTAATCCTGTGTTTAGGTGCTTCTACATGAACCCTGTGCATAGTCTCGATCACCACCCACCGGGGCAGCTACTTCTGCTGTCAGTAGCACTTTCCTCTGACATATGTGTTTTTCTGTCATTGTGTGCTTCTACATTAATCCCGTGTCATTGATTTAGGTTCTCTAAGGCCTAAACTGTGACTTTTCTTAATTGTATGTCTTACAACTCATTTTATTGTACTAATTTATTCAGTTGCACCATTACTAGGTGGGGAGAGTTTGGGTTCGGAAGGTAGTGTGTGGGACCGGAGGAAGGAAAGGGGAGAAAGATGTGCTTTCCTCGCTGCAACGCACGGGCAATTAACTATATTGCTAATAATTATGTGATTTTCTATCTTCTTTGTACAATTCAAATGAATTTGATAATGATCACACCTAATAATGGATATTTTTAACATGTCTTTCCAGGAGGGCTCCTGCAGTGACACTACTATTTTTGCAGGTGAAGCGACAACCAAGTTTCCAAGTTTATGTCAGAATACAAGAGAAGGGGGTTTAGTATTTTCTTGATGGCACATGTTGGAAGGTGCCATCTTTATTTCTCTTATCTTATGGGTTTCCTCACAATAGTTTTCTTACAATGTGCACAATTTTGCAACAATAAACATTGGCTGGGTATATACACTTGAATGGATGATCTGGTTAGATAGCATGCA
>NW_021222467.1:0-1604 GCF_002162155.2 Triticum dicoccoides
ACCCATTCTGTTAGCTTAGCACTTGATCGTTTAGTATGTTGCTATTGCTTTCTTCATGACTTATACATGTTCCTATGACTATGAGATTATGTAACTCCTACTTACCGGAGGAACACTTTGTGTGCTATCAAACGTCACAACGTAACTGGGTGATTTTAAAGGTGCTCTATAGGTGTCTCCGAAGGTACTTGTTGAGTTGACGTATTTCGAGATTAGGATTTGTCACTCCAATTGTCGGAGAGGTATCTTTGGGCCCTCTCGGTAATGCACATCACTATAAGCCTTGCAAGCAATGTAGCTAATGAGTTAGTTACGGGATGATGTATTACGTACCGAGTAAATAGACTTGCCGGTAACGAGATTGAACTAGGTATTGAGATACCGACAATCGAATCTCGGGCAAGTAACATACCGATGACAAAGGGAACAACGTATGTTGTTATGCGGTTTGACCGATAAAGATCTTCGTAGAATATGTAGGAGCTAATATGAGCATCCAGGTTCCGCTATTGGTTATTGACCGGAGACGTGTCTCGCATGTCTACATAGTTCTCGAACCCGTACGGTCCGTACGCTTAAAGTAAGATGGCAGTTACATTACGAGTTTATGTGTTTTGATGTACCGAAGGTTGTTCGGAGTTTCGGATGTGATCACGAACATGACGAGGAGTCTCGAAATGGTCAAGACATGAAGATCGATATATTGGACGACTATATTTGGACAGTGGAAAGGTTCCGGGTGAGATTGGGACAATATCGAAGCTCCGGGAGGTTATCGGAACCCCCCGGGAGGTATATGGGCCTTATTGGGCCTTAGTGGAAAGGAGGGGAAAGGAGCAAGGGAGGGGGCGCCCCCCCAAGCCCAATCCGAATTGGGAGGGGGCCCGACCCCCCCCCTTTCCTTCCTCCCTCCTTCCTCTTCCTTCCCTCTCCCTCTCCTAAAAGGAAAGGGGGGGTCTCCTAATCCCGGTGGGAGTTGGACACCCCCCTAGGGCGCGCTACCCCCCCTTGGCCAACCCCTCCTCCACTCCTTTATATATGGGGGAGGGGGGCACCCCATAGACACAACAATTGATCATTGATCTCTTAGCCGTGTGCGGTGCCCCCCTCCACCATAGTCCTCCTCGATAATATCGTAGCGGTGCTTAAGCGAAGCCCTGCGACGGTAGAACATCATCATCGTCACCACGCCGTCGTGCTGACGGAACTCTCCCTCGACACTCGGCTGGATCGGAGTACGAGGGACGTCATCGAGCTGAACGTGTGCAAGAACTCGGAGGTGTCGTAGTTTCGGTGCTTGATCGGTCGGGCCGTGAAGACGTACGACTACATCAACCACATTGTGCTAACACTTTCGCTTTCGGTCTACGAGGGTACGTGGACACACTCTCCCCTTTCGTTGCTATGCATCACCATGATCTTGCGTGTGCGAAGGAATTTTTTTGAAATTACTACGTTCCCCAACAATGACGTTGAAAGGGCCCAGTCCAGAGCCCGTGCTTGGCGGCCAAGTAGCAAGGATGTTAAGGCCCGGCGCCAATATGACCTGCTTTAGGATGCCGGGGGCATATTTGCTTGGACTGCGGGAAGATGCCGGGGCTGGG
>NW_021222468.1:0-846 GCF_002162155.2 Triticum dicoccoides
ACCAAAAATATATTTATCTTATCATATTATCTCTATCAGATCTCACTTTCGCAAGTGGCCGTGAAGGGATTGACAACCCCTTTATTGCGTTCGTTGCGAGTTCTTGTTTGTTTGTGTAGGTCCGTGGGACTTTTGAGGAGCCTCCTACTGGATTGATACCTTGGTTCTCAAAAATTGAGGGAAATACTTACGCTACTATTGCTGCATCACCCTTTCCTCTTCAAGGAAAACCAACGCAAGCTCAAGACATAGCAAGAAGGATTTCTGGCGCCGCTGCCAGGGAGGTCTTCGCTCAAGTCAAGACTTACCAAGTACCCATCACGAACTCATCTCCCTCGCATTTACATTATTTGCCATTTGCCTCTCATTTTCCTCTCCCCCACTTCACCCTTGCCATTTTATTCGCCTTCTATTTCCCAATCTCCTCTCTCTTTCGCTTGCCTTTTTGTTTGAGTGCCTGTTTGCCCTTATGGCTTTGCTTAAGAACGCCGACCTTCATCTTAGAAGGCTGGAAGAGATTGAATCAAACGTTAGAACTTTTATGACTTTACAATTTGAGCATAATAATTTCTTCAAAAAAGAGCTTAAAGAACAAAAGAGTTTTATGGGGTTTATGAACAAAGAGCTTGATGATATGACTAAAGAATTTTATGTTTTGAACTCTCAAATTACTCGGCTTGAAAATTCTATAACCCAAATTTCTGATAAGCAAGCTACCTTAGTCAATAAGATGGCTGCCAAACCAGAAAAGTTAGATGAAAATAATGATGAAGGTCTTAAAGTTATTGATGTGTCCCCTATTAGATCCTTGTTTTGCAATATGAATCTTAACAATGATGGGACTGG
>NW_021222469.1:0-1222 GCF_002162155.2 Triticum dicoccoides
CATGTGACTAATACCCAAGAGTTTACTAGAGTCAGTAGTCTAGTTCACATCACTATGTGATTAACACTCAATGAGTTTTATGTTTGATCATGTTGCTTGTGAGAGAGGTTTTAGTCAACGGGTCTGAACCTTTCAGATCCGTGTGTGCTTTACAAATCTCTATGTCATCTCCTAGATGCAGCTACCACGCTCTATTTGGAGCTATTCCAAACAACTGTTCTACTTGGAGCTATTCTAAATTATTGCTCCATTATATGTATCCGGTCTCTCTACTCAGAGCTATCCGGATAGGTGTCAAGCTTGCATCGTCGTAACCTTTACGACGAACTCTTTTACCACCTCCATAATCGAGAAAATTCCTTAGTCCACTAGTTACTAAGGATAACTTTGACCGCTGTCCTGTGAGCCATTCTTGGATCACTCTTGTACCCCTTGACTGACTCATGGCAAGGCACACTTCAGATGCGGTACACAGCATAGCATACTGAACAGCCTACGTCTTAAGCATAGGGGACGACCTTCGTCCTTTCTCTCTATTCTGTCGTGGTCGAGCTTTAAGTCTTAACTTCGTACCTTACAACTCAGGCAAGAACTCCTTCTTTGACTGGTCCATCTTGAACACCTTCAAGATCATGTCAAGGTATGTGCTCATTTGAAAGTATTATTAAGCATTTTGATCTATCCTTATAGATCTTGATGCTCAATGTTCAAGTAGCTTAATCCAGGCTTTCCATTGAAAAACACTTCAAAATAACCCTATATGCTTTCCAGAAATTCTACGTCATTTCTGATCAACAATATGTCAACAACATATACTCATCAGAAATTCTATAGTGCTCCCACTCACTTCTTTGGAAATACAAGTTTCTCATAAACTTTGTACAAACCCAAAATTTTTGATCATCATCAAAGCATACATTCCAACTCCGAGATGCTCACTCCAGTCCTTAGAAGGATTGCTGGAGCTTTGCATACTTATTAGCATCTTTCGGGATTGACAAAACCTTCCGGTTGTATCACATACAACCTTTCCTCATTAAAATCGTCGAGGAAACAATGTTTTGACATCCTATCTGCAAGATTTCATAAATAATGCAGTAATCGCTAATATAATTCCAACAGACTCTTAGCATCGCTACGAGTGAGAAAATCTCATCGTAGTCAACTCCTTGAACTTGTCGGAAAACATCTTAACGACAAGTCGAGCTTTCTTAATGGTGAC
>NW_021222470.1:0-1861 GCF_002162155.2 Triticum dicoccoides
GATGGTGAAGACGAGTGGTTACCCAGGGCCAAGCCCCTGGGGAGATCGTAAGTATTTGGATACCAGAGTAACTCATAGCATTCCTTTGTCGCACTGCTTTCCCTAACGCTGAACATGATTATGCAGGCCGCCAAGAGCCCGTATCGATGTATCGTCGGACAGCTCCCTGGGCTCGTCGGATATGGATAGTGATCCACTTTCGACCGCCACCTCCCCTTGCCCTGCGGACGACGCAGAGGTGCTGTCTCACGAGGCACCGGGTCGAGGGAAGACAGTCCCGGAGGCGCCTCAAGGCAGTCTCCCGGAATCCGGGAGCCGAGGGGACAAGGCCCCTAAGGGCCCCAAGTTCGGCCCTCAGCCGAACACCACGCCGGAACCTCCAGCGGTTCCGGACTCGGGCAGGTGGCCTCCTTCTAAGAGGGGCAAGACGCCTGTGCCGGTGACCTCTGCCCATCCAGAGGCGCCGGATAATCTGCTGGAAGCGCTTCGCAGCACTTCCATCGACGAGGAGCACCGTACTATTATGAGTGCAGTGGTCCGGAAGGTTCAGTCCGCCAAGAGCGGATTGACTGAAGCCCGTGCCAGCCTTCTAACAGGTTTTGAGGTAAGTGTTAAAATATAGGAAAAATATTACCGCATACACAGTAGCCCCTGATGCTCTATTCGGTGTTCACAAAGAAAAGCCGAACAGAGGATCAAACAATATCGCAGGAGTCTAATTTAAGTATGTCAATATGCGTATGCAGGCTTCGCTGCTGGCGTCCGCCGCACTGACTGCGGAGGTCGCCGTACTGAAGCAGGACCTCGAGGGGTCCAAGAAAGAGCTCGGCCTTGCCAACAGGCAGCTCGAGGAATACAAGGGTAAGTAATACCTTGTCTATAGATATGTATATATAAAAGAAGATGCGATTGCAAAATGACAGGATCATCGTACATTTGCCAGAGGCCACGACCGAGGTGGCGACCCTGAAGCAAGCGCTAACCAAGGCCGAAGATAAAGCAGCCAATGAGTGCACCGAGCGGGAAAAACAAGAGGCTCGTGTGGGTGAGGTGCAGCAAGAGCTCCAGGCTCTCGTGACAAAGCACGAGGCGTTGGAGCTTGACTCGACGCGAGAGTCTGAGCTTGCCGCGGCCCTCGAGAGCGCAAAGAGTGCCAAGGCCGAGGCCCAAAAGGCCCTCCAGGAGATTGACGCGATGAAGAAAATAGCGGCAGGTAAGGCATTTTATATGCAAAGCAAGCATGTGAAAGTAAATTACCGATTACTTACCCGAATTCGGAGCTCTCCAGGAGCATTCACAGATTTGCCCCGCAGCGTGTCGGATGCCGCGCAGTTTTACCAGGCCGAGGAGGGAAGCTCAACGGAGAAGCTGTTCTGGTCTCAGTATATTGGGACCGAACACCCAATGCCTCTGAGCGACCAGCTAAAGCAGCTGGTCGAGCTGCACAAGGCGGCCGAACAGGCCATGAAGGGCCTTATAGTCCGGCTGTGGCCTGGCGACGCCCTTCCGAACAACTACTTCGGCCTGGTGAGGCGGCTTATGGATGCCTGCCCACGGCTGGAGGTCGTCAAGCGGTCCATCTGTATCGAAGGTGCACGTCGGGCTTTCGCCCGTGTGAAGGTGCAGTGGGCCAAGCTAGACGCTGTGAAGCTGATCAAGGAAGGGCCGCCGCAGGGCAAGGAGCATCGCACCCCCGAGATTTATTATGAGGGTGTCCTGAAGGGTGCCCGTCTTGTAGCGGACGAATGTTCAAAGGATGTAATATTTGAGTAAACTTGCTCGTGTGATCCTGTATGATGAAAACTTGTTTCATATCCGCTATGCAACGCTTGTGTGAATTTAAAATATTACCTTCTGTTTG
>NW_021222471.1:0-3507 GCF_002162155.2 Triticum dicoccoides
AAAAAAAAAACTAGTGAAGAGGGCATGTTAGGGTTCAGGTCCTCTCACCGACGTTGAGCTTTTCTCTCCCTCCCTTCGCCGTCAAGAAGATCCCGAGGGAGCCTCTTCTCATACCACTTATTACTTTGGTTGCTAACCCACCGGTCATGGTACATCAATTGATCAATCACACCGAGGCGACATGGAATACCGAGGCGATCTTAAGCATGCCTTTGTGTACACGCAATATCAAGGATTTTTGGGCATGGCACTTTGAAAAGAAGGATGTTTTTACCATGAGATCAGCTTATCTAATGCTGGTTGACACCAAGATCCGGAGAGAAAACTGACTTGATGGGAATCCTGGTTCGTCTACTTTAGTGCAAGTCGCTAACTCGTAGACAAAAGTTTGGAAACTTTCTGTCCCTTCCAAACTGAAATTTTTTGTATGGAGGTTAGCCCATCAGTCTCTCCCCAGAGCGGATACCCTTCATCTATGCAAGATGGCAACGACGAGCATGTGTGCATTGTGTGGATGCGAAGATTCATGGCGGCATTCCCTTGTAGATTGCACAATGTCGCACACTTGGGCGCTCTTTGATCCATATTTGACTGAACATATGATCGCACGTACGAAGCCTCATGTGAAACAATGGTTGTACTTCATGCATGATACACTATCTCAGGAGGAATTCACAAAGATGATAGTGATGATGGGCCATCTGGTCAGCGAGACACAAGGCAATTCATGAAAGTATCTTCCAAAGCCCTGAACATATTCATCGCTTTGTGGATTCATGCCTATTAGAGCTAGGTGCAAGTCAAGCTAAAGCTTCGACTACATCGTAAACCCACTGCAAGCTTGGACCTGTGTCGACCTGGGATGAGGAAGATCCCCGGTGGGTCGACACGTTTACACCGTCGGACTACACCACCGAGAAGGACCAGGAGTAGTTTTATCTAGTTTTATTTGCATCGTTTTATCTAGTTTAAGCATCGTTTAACCTAATTTTATTTGCATCGTACGAACTAATTTGTGGTATGGGGCTTGAATTATACTATGAATTTGAACTATGTGTTGTATTTTTTTTTCCAAGCACCGGCTGGTCGTGCGCGCTAGATTTCGCAGCGCTATAGCGGTGTGCTAAATTTTGCAACGCCTGCTAAAGCAGACACCATCATGCGCACTAAAACGCTATTTCGCATAGGAAAAAAAGTTAGCACTTCGTGCAACCACGCGCCTGTTGGAGATGCTCCAAGCTTCTTGCAAAACAAGGAAAAAGGAAAGCTAGCTAAGCAACTAGCGCGGCAGCGGCAGCAGCTAGCGGACGCGGTAGTGAGCAGGGCAGCGCGAGCGATCGGTGCTAGCGGCTGGAGATCGGAGGAAGCGGCGGCGGCAGCTTGGGTAAGCGGCGTAGACGGTGGGTTAGATCGAGTTAGGTTGATATCATGTAGAGAGACAATAGGATGTAACATACGTACATTTACGGGCATTCAGTGCTAATATATAGATGTACAGGGTATCATCATGTTTAGAACTAAGCCCTAATAAGACGGACGGAGATACACTCGGCACCGGTAGCTCCAAAATGCCAGACGCCCTGTCTGCTGGTGCGTGTGCACCTTTTATGCTAGTGTACCGTTGAATGTGCAGAGGCTGACACACCAGCGTTTGAACCGAGAACAAAACCAAAGTTGAGCAATCAATGTGAAAAAATAGTGAGTTCAATTCAGACAAAACAGCATATACCAAACCACCTCACTGAAAAAAGAAGAACGAATTCGTTGTCGATCAGCTATATGAAGAACACTACGAATTGTTCCTTCTCTATAACTAAATAGACCGGCCCAGAAACCATATCACTACTTATCGATAAGCCGAGAGAACCATAGATTCGAAGATGGACGCACAAGGTCATAAAATAAACAGAATCATCTAGCTATGTGGCTTTGCACTTTGCTGCACATGGCGGCGACCATCCGTTGGAACTGCTGTGCGTCACAGGGGATCCTGAGGACGCCGGGCTGGCCGTACCCGAACTGCTCCGCGGCCATCTCCAGCAGCGCCGCCATGCACGGCTCCTTGAGCGCCCCGATGCGCACCACCACCCGCTCGTCGCCGTCCCCCTCCTCGCCCACCAGCACCAGCGGGAGGTACCCCTTCGGGACCTTCTTTCCTCTGTCGCCGGCATCAGCGGCGAGGATGTATGCTTCGGCCGTCGTCTTCTTTCTTCGCCAGGCGGCCATTGCTGCTGCTGCTGCTTATGTGCGCTGTGTGGCTTGCTAGCACGGGAAGGTTATGGTTTGATGATAGTCGGTGGTGGTGTGGTGATTTCCTGATGATTGCTGGAGAGAGCCATGCCACATGCTTTTATAGTGTGAGAGAGACGAAGATCGTCCAGGGTTAATCGATCAGGATGTGGTTGTTGATTTCGGAAAAGCGACGCCAAGATCTAGCAGTGGCCAGTGAGTGAGTTTGGAAAGGGGTTCAGATAAGTAGCGTAGGCTATGTGACAAGGCGGGGTGACGCTGACTGCGTGCGTGGACGATGGGGTCTCATAATTAACCCGGTGTAGGGATTAGTCAAATAATTCACAAATGGTCCCTGTCAAGGAAAACCAAGAAGTAGGTTAATTCGCGAGGGCCATACGGCTTTTATCTTTTTGTGGGATTTTTTGAGGGGGCCTTTTTTTAGGGTTGGCCATACCGCTTTGTACTTTTTTTTAGATAATTCGCGAAGCCTTTATTAAACCGCCACCATAGTTACAGGGACGAAAGAAAGATTTTCGGGGTGGCCTAACCAGACAGGACGGCCCGTCCCTAACTTTAAAACATGCTTCGCTAAATTGTGAGCCTCGACATTCGAGCTTCTAAACTCATGAACAAAATTACATAAAGTAAAACTACGAGAACGTTGAATGATCTCATGTATGATTGCACCGTAAGCTGTCCCATTAGTCTGCTTGATATCATCGATCACGACCTTGCAGTCCGAGGCCACCTGAATGGACTGAAGTTGTAAATCATCCGCCAGCGCCATTGATTCTCTTATCGCCAAAGCCTCTAGAGTGGATGGGTCAATACTAGGAAAAGGGCTATAGATGATATGGCCACTAATGGCGCACCAGACATGTGGTGCGCCATTACTATATACTAATGGCGCATCATGTGTCGGTGCGCCATTAGTAATATATTACTAATGGCGCACCTGGTGTGTGGTGCACCATTAGTAGTTTTGAAAAAAAATATTGTTACTAATGGCGCACCGTGGTATAGTGCGCCATTACCAGTTGACATAGTAATGGCGCACCACACCCACCGTGCGTCATTAGTAGTTTTGAAATAAAAAATAAAAAAAATTGTTAGTAATGTCGAGCCCCACCTCCCCTCGCCCCGCGCCCCCCTCCCCTCGCCGCCCCCTTGCCCCACCTACCCTCGCCCTGTCGCCCCACCGTCCCAACCACCCGCCACCGCCCCTGGCCCCACCGCCCCTCGCCCCCACCACCCGCCACCGCCCCGGCGCCCCGT
>NW_021222472.1:0-2703 GCF_002162155.2 Triticum dicoccoides
TTTCAACACAACCACTACCTATTTATTCCGAACATAAGAACAAAATAGCTATGTTAAAAATATATATTTTTTTCATTGCCCATTCACTCTCTTATTTCCATTTCTATTTTTGAGATAAACAACATCAGATCACAAATGCCGACTAATGTTTTTTGCCGAGCCACTTCCTATTTATATTAGAAAGAACAAAATAACCATCTCAGAAAAAAAGAGAAAACAAAACAAGGTTTTCAGTTTATAAAAAAAAATATGTCTTCTATGGCTATACCTACTTATATTAGATAGAACAAAATAATTACAGCGCTCAGTAGCCTTTGAAAAATTATGGTGAGTACCACTACCAAAACTGATGCATGGGTCCTACCTCTCAATAACCCTTGAACTAGCTATGGCGGGTCCCACTACTGGATGTTCAACATTCATAGTATTTGGTGACACTAGCAAGTCCGTCATGAAAATACCAAACTGTCACCGAAATTTGTAGCCATGTGTGCTCAGAGACCGAGGCAATTGAGTGACGTTTATCGTCACCGATTTGCAGCAATCGATGACATTGTCCACCATCGTCATGAGGGTTTTCGTCACAGTATGTCAATTTTGTTGTAGTGGCCACCGGAAGCAAGGGGGAGAGCCCCCCCTTCTTCTTCTTCTTCCTTGACCTTCTTCCTAGATGGGAGAAGGGTTTCCCCTCTGTTCCTTGGCTCCCATGGCGTGGGAGGGGCGAGAGCCTATCCGAGATTGTATCTTCTCTCTGTCTCTCTCTGTTTCTGCGTTCCCGGATTCTGCCCTCGCACCGTTTCTTTTATATCAGGAGATCCACAACTCCGATTGGATTGAAACCTTCGCCTAGATCTTTTTCCAAAGATTAGCTTTCTTTCGGCCAAAGAAGGGCATCAACCGCCTTATGAGGGGCCCACGAGGGTGGGGGGCGCGCCCACCTGGAGTGGGCATGGGCCCCTGTCTCGTGGCCACCTCGGGCACCGTCTCGCGTTGATTTTACTTCCCAAAAATCACAAATATTCCAAAATAATTCTCCGTCCGTTTTTATCCCGTTTGGACTATGTTTGATATTGGGTTTTTGCGAAACATAAAACATGCAACAGACAGGAACTGGCACTGGGCACTGGATCAATATGTTAGTCCCAAAAATAATATAAAAAGTTGCCAAAAGTATATGAAAGTTGAATAATATTGGCATGGAACAATCAAAAATTATAGATACGATGGATACGTATCACACGCCCTTCTTCCCCAGAGGAGAGCAACAAGGGATTATGGTTAGAGATTTCGCAAACTAATTTCCTCACAGAGACCATTGGGAAAGCATCTTCCCAACTTTCAGACATCAGGATACGATCTAGCTTTTCTAGAGTGGGGTGAGCCTGATTGTTGGTCCAGGTATATTTACCCCCACTAATATGGATCTCCTGAAGGGCTAGAGTATTGATGATGGAATTGAATATGTCAGTAGCTTTGTTGTTCACCATTCTTTTATTCTTCTCTCCAGGGTGTCTCAAGATGTTAAAGTCTCCCCCCACTATGTATGGAATATTCATGCTACTACATGAAGCAGACAGTTCAATCAAGAACTCATTTTTGAATTCATCATGTGCCGACCCATAAACCACTAGCAACCCCCACTGCAATTTTGTATTTTTGTCATAAAGCACCATTTGAAGCACGTATTTGCCCTTAGAACAGGAAACTACATCTAAGATATCTCTCCTCGCGCCACACAGGATACCCCCAGATTTGCCTACAGAAGGCACCCAGTCCCATTGAAAGATATCAAAGGGATCAATCCTCCTCAAGCATTTAGGAGTGAAGTCTTTCTTCATAGTTTCCTGCAACCCCAAAAAATCCAGGGAATGGTCACTGATCATGTCTGAGAGCCAGGTGGCCATTCCTTACTTGCCTACCCCTCGACAGTTCCAAATGAGGCCTCTCATTTGGAACGCTTCTTATGGAAATTGGCTCGAGTAACTCTGCCAGGGGACAGGGTTACCTACAGGATCACTATCCGAATTTTTTTTCTTCTGGCTCCTAGACACAGGCCTAGAAACCTTCACAGCAGATTTATGTTGCTTTTTCTTTTTAGATTTAGCCGAATATATATGCTCATATGTATGTTCTTCTTGGTCTAGCCACTCTAAATTCATAGGGGTGTTCCTACCCAAACAATCAACCACAACCAAATCATCTTGCACCTCACTTGTGGTATCATTCTTCTTTTTGTCCTCTAATTCTCTTCGAGCACATTCTAGCTCTCTAATAATATCAATAGTAGTAAAATCATCATCAGGTATATCTACCCCCATCTTATTAGCCCTACTCATCAACTCATTATTAGATAGGACAACAAAAGAATTTTTGTGAGCAGGTGAAATGTTACCTTCTAGACTTTTCTTGCTACCAAGTTTTTTGGCCTTGTCCTCCATCTTGTCCTGCATCCCAGAAGCATTATGTTTGCTGGATCTTAACGGAGCCTCAACCGCTAGCAGAGGGGTAAGTATGATTTCCTCCACACTTTCAGACGGTGAGAGTTGTACCATGTAGCTGCTTGAAGTTTTTAGCCCAGGATCCACCGCACCCGTTACCTCCACAATCTGTGATGAGTTAGAAACAGTTCGACAAGGCTTAGAATTTTTGTTATGGGCAGCATTTGTCACCTGAATATCTTGGATAGTAGGCCCAGTGGAAACA
>NW_021222473.1:0-852 GCF_002162155.2 Triticum dicoccoides
AAACTTCTAGAGTAAGCCATGGAAACGAAATCCAAGTCGACAGACTTGTTTTTCTCGCATCTTTGATAGCCCTTAAATCTTCGGATATTAATATCATCTTGGGTATGGACTGGATGTCAGCTCATCATGCCCAAATTGATTGCTTCTCTAGGACTGTTCAACTCACCCATCCCTCGGGGAAGATAGTCAATGTCTTGACCCGAATAGCCAAGCGACAGTTATATTCTCTTAACGCCAGCCCTTTGCCAGACCTTGAGGACGTTCCGGTAGTCCGTGACTTTCCGGATGTCTTCCCAGAGGAATTGCCAGGTGTTCCACCTGACAGGGATGTTGAGTTCGTAATAGACCTTATTCCAGGAACCGTCCCGATTGCTAGAAGACCTTATAAGATGGCACCACTAGAACTAGCCGAGCTTAAGAAACAACTCGATGAGTCCTTGAAAAAGGGTTTCATCCGACCTAGTTCATCTCCGTGGGCTTGCCCCATCCTCTTCGTCAAGAAGAAGGATGGTACGGATCAGATGGTTGTAGATTACCGACCTGTCAATTTGGTCACAATCAAGAACAAATATCCGCTCCCCAGGATCAACGACCTGTATGATCAGCTCGCTGGATCCTCAGTCTTCTCCAAGATGGATTTGAGGTTGGGCTACCATCAAATCAAAATCAGGAACGGGGACATTCCTAAAACGGCCTTTGTTACTCGTTATGGCCAATACGAGTACACCGTCATGTCCTTCGGTTTAACCAACGCTCCAGCCACCTTTTCTCGGTTAATGAACTCAATCTTCATGGAGTATTTGGATAAATTCGTCGTGGTTTACCTCGATGATATACTCATCTACTCCAAGA
>NW_021222474.1:0-384 GCF_002162155.2 Triticum dicoccoides
GGGATTCCGAGATATAGGAGTTAATATATGATCTATTTGAAACTGTTACAGCTATGCGAATGATGCATAATTACTTTCGCAACGAAGGAGTAGCCGCTGATGGATAAATGGTTAGATTTTCATAATTATTTTTATACAGGATTGTAGAATAACAACAACTTATTACACATAATTCAATTTCTTTCGAACGAGTTGAAGAAGTAGGTTTTATTAGTAGAGAAAAAGATTACGAGCTTTTCGAATACAATGAGATCTTCATAAGGTGGATCCTTATGAGTCTCACAACCAATTTAACTGTAAAATCTTATTATTCACCATGATAGGTAAACACTTGAATACCATATGAACTCTTAGATTTATTTTATACCCGATGCAACGCACGGG
>NW_021222475.1:0-413 GCF_002162155.2 Triticum dicoccoides
TTTCCGTTCAATCTATCATAGAGTTCATACTAGAATAACACCTTAAGACACAAATCAACCAAAACCCTAATGTCACCTAGATACTCCATTGTCACCGCAAGTATCCGTGGGCATGATTATACGATATGCATCACACAATCTCAGATTCATCTATTCAACCAACGCAAAGTACTTCAAAGAGTGCCCCAAAGTTTCTACCGGAGAGTCAAGACGAAAACATGTACCAACCCTATGCAGAGATTCCCAAGGTCACGGAACCCGCAAGTTGATCACCAAAACATACATCAAGTGGATCACGTGAATATCCCATTGTCACCACAGATAAGCACGACAAGACATACATCAAGTGTTCTCAAATCCTTAAAGACTCAATCCGATAAGATAACTTCAAAGGGAAAACTCAATCCATTACA
>NW_021222476.1:0-1887 GCF_002162155.2 Triticum dicoccoides
CCATGCAATTGTGACCCTTGCTTGCATCTACCCATGATTCACCATTATGATATTCCTATGTGTATTTGCATGCTTGGTGGAGATCCTTGTTGCTTTTGCCATGTTTATTATGTGCCTCATGCTATTGTTGATTCTTGTATTGGGAGAGTCATGATGTTACATTGCTATTTACATCGGACTTCTTGCCAACACCATGAACCTACTTTCCTCATATATTGCTTTCATGCTTGTGCTATGACATGTGAATTATTCATGCCCACTATTTGCAAACATGACATGCTTGCCATGATTTCCTCTAGTATGTGCATCTTCGCACTACTAGCTTGCTTGACTTGATCACTATGATTACTTGCTTGATTGCATCACCCATGTTCCACTATTACTTGCTTTCTTGGGTTGATGACATATATGCTCATGCCTCTCACATGGTATATCTTGATCATTGTCTCTTGTGTCCATTAGTTGCCTCTTTCATATCCCCTTGTATTGAGTGCAACCATACTATGCTTAGTGCTCTTGGAGACTTGGACACTTTACTTGTGATGCATGCTTGTTTGATTGAGCCTCTTGTATTTGGTTGTTCTTTCATCATATGCCTTCATACTATGAAATGCTCCCTTGTCCATTCTTATGATGAGCATGATGCATACACTTGCTGGGTATTTTACCACACGAATGTTAGGTTTTGCACTTCCGCTAACCTCATTTGTTTTTCCAAGTGTTTGTCATGTTCTTTCATTTTGAAGGATTCACAAGGCATTAACATCATGAGACATATTGGCTATTCGAAGGCATACATGATGCGCAACACCAATATTTTCGACATCCTCATAAAGGTGAACTCCTTCCCTTTGAGCCATCCTCAAGTACGCATATTGGATGGGTCACTCTTTCATTGTTGTTTACTTCTTGTTGTCTACATGATACATCTCGTGAACGGAGGAGCGACATTGGAGATTGGCTATATGGACCTTCACATTGAGGAGCGCTCGCACTTATTGGATGCATCTTCGAAATTCCACTCATGCAATGACATCGAGCTTTGGTACATCAACACTCCTTTGACTTTTTGTACCACAACCTCCATATTTGTTGATTGTGCTTCCTCATGTCATGCTCGATGGACCTATCATACTCACCACAAGTTTGCACCCTATGCATGGATTGACTCACATTATGATTGCCTTGTTGCATCTTGTATTCCCATGTCATCCATGATATATGAGCTTGTGCATTTCCTTAGCAAATTTGTTGTGATCTACCTTGATGGCATATTCATACATCATGATCATATTGACCACCATCAATTGCATAATAACATACACATGTTGAGCATCCATTGCCATATTCATGCTATTGATAAACCGTCTCACTATGACATCATTTTGCACCGTGGTTGCATTGATCATATTTACAACACATTTGTGTGCACAATGATTGCATTTCCTCCCATGAATGCTTTGCATCTCCTTCTAGATCATCTTGATAAGATTCATGCGCTTTGTCACGACCAATCTTGCCGCATGGACTCATTCTGACATGATGGACACTTTGTGTGTGCTAACCATTGTATTTCCGAGTGTTGCTTGTGTTTGCTCTTTTTGCATGTCTATCTCTCTGGCGACACCTTGGACTACTTGGATTACGCCATGTCTTCAACTTCGTCCAACTACAAGTCCGTCTACGACAACCGTTTCCATGGTGATGAGGATCACAATCTGAGGTCGGATCTTTCCCAGGGGGGGGGGGGGAGATGATGCAGAGCATCCCACGTTCATCCCCATGTACACTCCGACTACTCTCCAAACCCCAAGAGGACATATGACGAGACCTCAACTATACGCCATTGGACACAAGGTGAACTCGCTCCTCTCCGAACCTTCACTT
>NW_021222477.1:0-5074 GCF_002162155.2 Triticum dicoccoides
CGTATCCCGCGGAATCCGCGAACGGCAGATCAGTCTGCCAAACGCGGGATTCCCTGCGATCCGTCGCTCGGAAATCAGCGAAGTCCAAAAGATCACTCGACGAAGAAAAAGAATGGATCGAGTCGACTGAAGAAAAGTTGCTCACTATCAACAAAGAGATTTTTTGGTTCAAAGCAACGCACGACTAGCATGCGAAGGCTAATCGGAAACAACATCAACTCCTTCATCACTCAAGCCTCAATCCATTCGGGGGCTAATGATGGAGTCATGTACCTAGGGTAGGGTCACAGACCTGATCTAAGTACCCCGCCCAGGGACATCCTTAGAAGAGATCACCTTCCAGTCGACCTACGAGGGACTCACTCGACTGACTTGAAGGACTCGACCACGAAGACTCACTCGACCACCAGAAGGTCAAGAGGCACTCTGCACTGCAACGGTCTGTAATTAAGTAGATTTTATGATAGTAAAGACACTTTATGTGGGGCGTTACCAGTAACGCCCTGGACTTAACGCACCTTAAACCCTCTCCTACGTGGGCTGGCTGGGGTCCTGGCGCACTCTATATAAGCCACTCCCCTCCACAGGTAGAAGGGTTCGGCACTCTGTAACTCATATACACATAATCCACTCGACCGCCTCCGGGCTCCGAGACGTAGGGCTTTTACTTCCTCCGAGAAGGGCCTGAACTCGTACATCTCTTGTGTTTACAACCTCTCCATAGCTAAGACCTTGCCTCTCAATACCTACCCCCCACTCTACTGTCAGACTTAGAACCACGACAGTTGGCGCCCACCGTGGGGCAGGTGTTTTAGCGATTTTGTGGAGAAGTTGCGATTCTTCCGAGTACTTTCATCATGGTGGCTGCTGGAGTTTTGGTCGAGAGCCGAGAGATCCGTCTTGGTGCTCTCACCTTCGTCGCCGACGACTCCGCCTGGCTCCAGGAGGCTCCACTCAACGTTGATGCGCTCCCCGTCCGCGTGCGACGCATTTTCGCGCATGTGTCCGCGGCGTTCTGCTGCGGCAACCGTTGACCCCGTATCGGTCGACTCCCCCATCGGCCACCCTCCCGGTCTCCCGCCAGTGCAAGCGCTCGGGCCGGTCGAGGCTTCAGCGGTGGGTGAGTCACGCGGTGGCTCGCCAGACGACCACCACCCAAGTTGCGGCAATCGAGCCCGACGAATCTCTCTGCGGCCTGTTTGATCTGTCGACTAACTCTGTAGAGACTGCATCCGAATGCGATAGCAGTGATCCAGCGGCGGAAATCCTGATGGTCGACGGGCCCCGCAGTCCCCCTGGCTTCGCCCGTGATGGTGGGGCAGGCGACGGAGGCGACCCCGCACGAGACCACGAAGAGTACCAGCCCGAGCCACTCGACTCTCTGCAAAGAGAGGAACTTCGCCGCAGGAACGTGGATGCCCTGCGTACTCCGATCGCAGGAGAAACCCCCGAGGCTCGCGCCTTGGAGGAGGCACGTTTGGCCAACTTGGCCGAACGCACTCGCCTGGAGAATCTTCAGCGAGCACTCGACGAGCGCGCACGGCAACGAGTTCCCGACACCAGTCGACGTCAACTCTTCCCGCCAACTCAGGTATATCGAACCCCAGTCCAGAATTTAGCAGCTGCGACCCGTATTGCAGAGTCCATCCAGCTCTCTCAGTCGGAAGCTGGCAGAGGCTTGATGCAGATCTGGGATCTGCTCCGGGCAGCAGGTGATCAGAATTCGGCCGTGTCGCAGTCGCGCAACAGAATTCACAGTCAATCCGTCACTGCGAATACGGTTCAGTCGGCTCACAGCCCCAGATCGCCTCCGCGGCGTGAAGGGCGCGAGAATCGGCGAGACCAATATGGAGACCGACACGACCGAGATGATAGGCGTCGAGTGCCCAATTCCCCTCCGAGGGGTGGGTCTTACGCTCCTCGGCAGCAAGATGACAGACGTCAGCTCAGTGCGGGGCGAAGAGTTCCAGTCGACCCTAGAGAACTAGGCTTCGACGCGCGATCCATTATCGTGCAAGGCTTGGTCGACCGGAACAGAGCCCATCGAGGTGGACTCGACAGAGATGCGCCTACGAGCAGTCGAGTGCATGTTTCTGGTCCGGAATGTTTCAGCAGAGCTATCAGAGCCGCAGTGATCCCTCCCAATTTCAGGTTGGCAACAGGAGTCAGCAAGTTCACTGGTGAGTCTAAGCCTGAAACTTGGCTTGAGGACTACCGAGTGGCGGTTCAGATTGGTGGGGGAATGACGAGGTGGCCATGAAACATCTTCCCCTCATGTTGGAAGGTTCTGCCAGAGCATGGTTGACTCAGTTACCCCCTAGCAGCATTCACACTTGGGAAGATCTGTCCCGAGTGTTCGTCAGAACGTTTGAAGGAACTTGCAAGCGACCGGCTGGATTGACGGAGCTGCAAGTCTGCGTGCAGAAGACCAATGAGACTCTCAGGGAGTATATTCAGAGGTGGATCACTTTGCACCATACTGTGGAGAATGTGTCTGATCATCAGGCAGTCTGCGCCTTCAAGGATGGCGTCAAGAACAGAGAATTGAGTTTGAAATTTGGTCGAACTGGAGACATGACCTTGAGTCGGATGATGGAGATTGCTACCAAGTACGTCAACGGCGAAGAAGAAGACCGACTCCGAAGCGGCAAGCACAAGCCGAGTCAGTCGGAGAAGGGAAACACCAGTCGGAAACAGAAGCGGAAGGCTGAACCGGCAGCTCCTGGAGAGGCTCTGGCCGTGACTCAGGGAAAGTTTAAAGGGAAACCGAAAGGATCCTGGAACCCTAAGAAGGTAAAGGATAAAGAAGGGAACGACGTGATGGATATGCTGTGCCACATCCACACGAAGAAAGATGAAGAGGGGAATATCATTTACCCAAAGCATACCACTCGCCAATGTCGACTCCTGATCCAGCAATTTCAAGGAAAACAGTCTAAAGACAAGGAGAAGGAGTCAGACAAGGCCGAAGACAAGGAGGACAGTGAGGAAGGATATCCGCATATCAACTCCACTCTGATGATCTTTGCAGATGTGGAAAGCAAGAGTCGATTGAAAGTCATTAACCGTGAGGTGAACATGGTTGCCCCAGCAAAAGCAAATTATTTGAAATGGTCCCAAACACCCATCACATTCGACCAATCTGATCACCCGACTCATATTGCCACCCCTGGGAGGCAAGCTTTGGTGGTCGATCCAGTTGTCGAAGGCACTCGACTGACAAAGGTGCTGATGGACGGTGGTAGCGGGCTGAATTTGTTGTATGCAGACACACTGAAAGGAATGGGCATTCCGATGTCCCGACTGAGCACCAGTAACATGAGCTTTCATGGAGTTATACCAGGGAAGAAAGCCGAGTCACTCGTCCAAATAGCTCTGGACGTGGTGTTTGGTGATTCGAAACATTTTCGCAAAGAAAAGTTGACGTTTGAGGTCGTGGATTTTCAGAGTGCATATCATGCCATTTTGGGGAGACCAGCTTATGCACGGTTCATGGCTCGACCATGTTACGTGTACCTCAAATTGAAGATGACCGGCCCCAAAGGAGTGATCACTGTCACCGGTGATCGGAAAAAGGCAGAAGAGTGCTTTCAGAAGGGCTCAAAGATTGTTGATTCCCAGGTGACAGCGGTCGAGTTCGAAGAATACAAGCAAAACGCAGATCCGAGTGACTTGCTGCGATCCAAGAAACCCGCCACAGAATCTGCATTTCAGTCGGCCGGTGAGACGAAGCCTGTTCACATTCACCCGACCGACCCCGATGCAGCCCCGACCCACATCTCCACAACACTCGACCCGAAATAGGAAGAAGCGCTCATCCAGTTCCTCCGTGAGAACTGGGACATTTTTGCATGGAAGCCCGCTGACATGCCAGGTGTTCCCAGGGGACTGGCTGAGCATCGCCAAAGAGTCGACTCATCTGCAAAACCAGTCAAAGAGCATCTTCGGCGGTCCGCCATCCAGAAGAGAAAAGCCATTGGTGAAGAAGTGGCTCGACTGTTGGCGGCAGGATTTATCCGAGAGATATACCACTCCGAGTGGCTCGCTAATGTCGTCATGGTTCCTAAGAAGGACAAATCACTCCGAATGTGCATTGATTTCAAGCACATCAACCGGGTCTGCCCGAAAGATCATTTTCCTCTCCCTCGCATAGATCAAATTGTTGACTCGACCGCGGGATGCGAGAGATTGTCTTTTCTAGACGCCTACTCCGGGTATCACCAGATCCGTCTGTACGGACCCGACGAGGTAAAAACAGCTTTCATCACTCCATTCGGGTGCTATATCACTCCATTCTGCTATATCACCATGCCATTCGGCCTCAAGAATGCCGGAGCCACATTTATGCGAATGATTCAGAAGTGTCTACTCACTCAAATCAGTCGGAATGTGGAAGCGTATATGGATGATATCGTCGTCAAGTCATGAAAGGGTTCCGACCTGCTCGCTGACCTCGCCGAAACATTTGCCAACCTCAGAAGGTATGATATCAAGCTCAATCCATCAAAGTGCACATTCGGAGTTCCTGGTGGCAATTTACTCGGTTTTCTCGTTTCCAAGCGAGGGATCGATGCTAATCCAGAAAAGATCGGCACTATTCTCCGAATGAAACGCCCTGTGCGAGTGCACGATGTCCAGAAGCTTACTGGATGCTTGGCCGCATTAAGTCGATTCATCTCACGACTCGGTGAAAAGGCATTGCCTCTTTACCGACTGATGAAGAAGGCAGACAAGTTCGAGTGGACTCCAGAAGCTGATGCAGCGTTTGCCGAGCTAAAAACTCTGCTCTCCACCCAGCCGGTGCTTGCTGCTCCAATCAGCAAAGAGCCTCTGTTGCTTTATATCGCAGCCATAGGACAAGTCGTCAGTACTGTGCTTACGGTCGAGCGGGAAGAAGAAGGAAAAGCTTTCAAAGTTCAGCGCCCAGTGTATTATTTGTCTGAAGTCTTGACTCCATCCAAGCAGAGATATCCTCATTATCAGAAGCTTGTGTATGGAATATACATGACCACAAAGAAGGTTGCTCATTATTTCTCTGATCATTCCATCACAGTCGTCAGCGACGCTCCACTAT
>NW_021222478.1:0-1391 GCF_002162155.2 Triticum dicoccoides
CCCTCATCCTCATCCATGGCGAAGTCATCAGTAACTAATGGAGCCTCCTCCTTACCCCGTCCGCTATCACCCAACCCGACACCCGACGCTAATTGGGTAGGTGGGGTGTTGATGTTCATACCTTGCTGAGGTTGCGTGCTCGTGGTTGTGCTCCCGGTCGCCTCCAGACGAAGCAGACTCTTTGGCCACAACAGGACCCACCCATTGCAACAATCACCAAGCCGCCGCGGTATCTCCTCGTCATCCACCAGTAGTGTTGGAGGAGGCAAATTCTCGTGGCCCGGTTCGACACTGGCCACGGAAACCTTGAAGACGTTTGGGAGGATCGGCCGGCTGTGGAACAATGGTTCCTTCGGCTCCATTATTGTCGCCTTCCCCACGTCCACCTTCTGGTCGCCGATGGTGTACAATATGGTGCACGGGGTTTCGTCGGCTTGCAAAGAAAAGTCTGCGACGTGAGACATCCGAAACGACAGGAAAACAGGAGATTATACATTTATATTGAAGGGGGCCGGTGTGACAGATACCGTGAGGGCGTCGAGCTCAGCGAAAGACGAAGCACCGCCGAGCACGTCCGGTGTGGGAGCCGGTGCGGGAGCAGGTGCGGGAGCCGGTGCGGGAGCAGGTGCGGGGGCCGGTGTGGGAGCAGGTGCTCCCAAGAAGTCAGCAAGGGGAAAGTCCTCTACATTTTTTTCTGGATTTGCCATTGTCCAAGTGATAATGCCCGTCACCGACAAATCTGCAACCACCTGTTTTGCGGCAGCTACCGCTATTGCGACTGTCTGAGATGATTTCTTCTCAACCGCAATCTCAACCTTCTTTTCGATGTTTTCTTCAGTTAACCTCCGTCTTTCCTTTCTCTCCTCCGTGGTCTCACGGTAGTACTTCTTCCACGTGGCGCCGTCTCCGACACCGTGCACGAGTCCATACGATGGTCGAGTATCCACCGGTTGTTGTTTCAATATGTTCAACGCCCGGTTGAATGGAGTGTCCCACTTGGGCCTCGCCAATGCCTCAGATGGCGAGTCGCTTTCGGCCGCAATCCGGTGTTGCTCTCTCTGCAAAAGGCACAAGGATCATTTACAAATATGACTAATGTGTGTAGTCGAATTGATCAGAAACTAAAATTACTAGCAGTCTCATGAACTCCATAATGACCGGTGTGGTCTCGTAAACCTTCTTCACTGGGTCCCAACGGTGTCGGGCCCTCAGGACGTCACGCTCCTGCGGGGCGGTGAAATCCGCCAAGGGGTCTGGGGTGCCCAGACTCGCGGCTTCCGCGTCCTCCTTGGCCCATTTGGACCTCTTTCCGCCGTAACGACGGCTTCGGAGGTGGTGGCTCCCAATGTTCCTCTCTTTGAGCCCCTTCATGTACTTAGACTTGTTTTTGG
>NW_021222479.1:0-1638 GCF_002162155.2 Triticum dicoccoides
TTTTTTTTCTTTTTGGCCTTTATTTTTTTCTTTTTTTCTTTTTTTTGGGACAATGCTCTAATAATGATGATCATCACACTTCTATTGATTACAACATAAGGATTACAACTCGAAACTAGAACAAGATATGACTCTATATGAATGCCTCCGGCGGTGTACCGGGATGGTGCAATGAATCAAGAGTGACATGTATGAAAAATAATGCATGGTGGCTTTGCCACAAATACAATGTCAACTACATGATCATGCAATGGCAATATGACAAAAGTAATGTATGTCATGTATATGATGATGAAAGTTGCATGGCAATATATCTCGGAATGGCTATGGAAATGCCATGATAGATAGGTATGGTGGCTGTTTTGAGGAAGATATAAGGAGGTTTATGTGTGATAGAGCGTATCATATCACGGGGTTTGGATGCACCGGCGAAGTTTGCACCAACTCTCAAGGTGAGAAAGGGCAATGCACGGTACTGAAGAGGCTAGCAAAGGCGGAAAGGTAAAAGTGAGTATAATCCATGGACTCAACATTAGTCAAAAGAACTCATATACTCATTGCAAAAATTTAGAAGTCATCAAAAATCAAGTACTATGCGCATGCTCCTAGGGGGATAGATTGGTAGGAAAAAACCATCACTCGTCCCCGACCGCCACTCATAAGGATGCACAAGCCAGGTACACTTCATGTTTCAAATTTGTTACACAACTCTAACCATACGTGCATGCTACGGGACTTGCAAACTTCAACACAAGCATTTCTCAAATTCACAATTACTCAACTAGCACGACTTTGATATTATCACCTCCATATCTCAAAACAATTATCAAGCACCAAACTTATCTTAGTATTCAACGCACTCAAAAGAAAGTTTCACATATCTTGAATACCAAGTATATTAATATTAAGCAAATTACCATGCTATTAACGACTCTCAAAATAATCTAGGTGAAGCATGAGAGATCAATAGTTTCTTTAAAACAAATCCACCACCGTGCTCTAAAAGATCTAAGTGATGCACTAGAGCAAAAATTATTACGCTCAAAAGATATAAGTGAAGCACTATGAGCAAAACCATCAAGCTCAAAAGATATAAGTGAAGCACATAGAGTATTCTAGCAAATTCCAATTCATGTATGGCTCTCTCAAAAGGTGTGTACAGCAAGGATGATTGTGGTAAACTAACAAGCAAATACGCAAATAATACAAGACGCTCCAAGCAAAACACATATCATGTGGTGAATAAAAATATAGCTCCAAGTAAATTACCGATGGAAGTAGACGAAAGAGGGGATGCCTTCCGGGGCATCCCCAAGCTTTGACTTTTTGGTGTCCTTGTATTATCTTGGGGGTGCCATGAGCATCCCCAAGCTTAGGCTCTTGCCACTCCTTTTTTCATAATCCATCAAAAGAATTCACCCAAAACTTGAAAACTTCACAACACAAAACTCAATAGAAATCTCGTGACCTCCGTTAGAGAAAGAAAACAAAAGACTACTTTAAGGTACTGTAATGAACTCATTCTTTATTTATATTGGTGTTAAACCTACTATATTCCAACTTCTCTATGGATCATAAACTATTTTACTAGCCATAGATTCATCAAAATAAGCAAACAACACACGCAAAACAGAATCT
>NW_021222480.1:0-3703 GCF_002162155.2 Triticum dicoccoides
GAAGGTACCCGAATCTGGAGCCCTGGGTGTTGGAACTCGGGGGCGAGGGGCGGATTCGATTAAGGATTGAAGAAAAGGAACTGGCCTTGGTCTCATTATAAAGAGGAAGAATACCGAGAGCCGTCCCCATGACCGTTTGGAACCCGCCTTCGATGGAGGGGGCGTGGCAACGGGCACGGTTGGGTTACCCACGTCCGTATTTATGGGAATCCCGGAATAAGGGGAACACGATCTCTGCTTCGACAAGACGTGCCAAGGAAACCGCTTCGCTAAACGTGCTGAGGTGGTACAATAAAAATGATTTAAGTAAAAGGCTTGGTAGTGGTGTGACGTCACACCATCAAATACGTCAGCAGATTGAACTTGTGTAAATATTATTCTCTCTACGGTGGTATGTGGAAATTATTTTTGCAGAGCCGGACACTATCCTGGTGTTCACAATCTTCTATAAATTATTCGGAGAAGGAACCCGCCTTGCAATGCCGAAGACAATATGCGCGCCGGACTCCTCGTCATTGAAGCCTGGCTCAGGGGCTACTGAGGGAGTCCCGGACTAGGGGGTGTCCGGATAGCCGGACTATCATCATCGGCCGGACTCCAAGACTATGAAGATACAAGATTGAAGACTTCGGATGTCGGATGGCTCTAGTCCGTAGGACGAACAACAATCATACCATAGGCTAGCTTCTAGGGTTTATTCTCCTTGATCTCGTGGTAGATCTACTCTTATAACACACATCATCAATATTAATCAAGCAGGACGTAGGGTTTTACCTCCATCAAGAGGGCCCGAACCTGGGTAAAACATCGTGTCCCACGTCTCCTGTTACCATCCGCCTAGACGCACAGTTCGGGACCCCCTACCCGAGATCCGCCGGTTTTGACACCGACAACCCCCTTGGTCTTTCGGTCTACAAATGATATCACATTTGGCTAAACGGTATTTTATTTTTAGTTCATCACCCTGCCAAAAGAATAGTGAGCGATAAAAGTCCACTTGTTTCCTAACTCCAACCGGGACTTCGAAGAACGACAAAAGAAACATAGGCATACTCGTGAGAACCAAATTTATCAGAATTAATCGGCCTCCATATGACATGAGCTTGCCCTTCCAGCAGCTCGGTTTCTTTTCAAATCGGTCTTCGATGCACTTCCATTCTCTGTTTGTCAGCTTATGATGGTGGATTGGTATTCCTAAATAAGTGAAAGGTAATGCCCCCAAATCGCACCCAAACAATTGCCTATATGCCTCTTATTCGTCATTGGCTCTACCAAAGCAGAACAACTCGCTTTTGCGAAAGTTAATCTTTAACCCGGTCAATTGTTCAAATAAGCATAACACTAGCTTCATATTTCTTGCTTTGGCCAAGTCATGCTCCATAAAGATGATTGTATCATCGGCGTACTGAAGGATGGACACACCTCCGTCAACGAGATGAGGTACCAGGCCACCCACTTGACCAGCCTCCTTAGCCCTTCCTATCATAATTGCCAACATATCAACGACAATGTTGAACAGGATAGGGGACATCGGATCTCATTGTCTCAGGCCCTTATGTGTCTGGAAATAATGACATATCTCGTCATTCACTTTAATTCCAACACTCCCTTTTTGCGTATAAGATTCTACCTGGCGGCGCCATGCTTCATCAAAACCTTTCATACACAATGCCTGTTGTAGGAATGGCCATTTTACTTTATCATACGCTTTCTCGAAATCCACCTTAAAAATGACTCCATCCAATTTTTTGGAGTGAATTTCATGGAGCGTTTCGTGAAGGACCATCACCCCTTCTAGGATGTTTCTGTCCGGCATGAAAGCAGTTTGTGAATGCTGCACCACAGAATGCGCAATCTGTGTGAGCCGATTAGTCCCAACCTTGGTGAAAATTTTGAAACTAACATTGAGAAGGCAGATCAGCCTGAACTGCTCGATTCTCACAGCATCCGTTTTCTTAGGAAGCAGTGTTGTTGTTCCAAAATTTAAGTGAAATAACTGAAGCTGTCCAGAGAAAAGATCATGGAACATTGGTATCAAATACCCCTTCATAATATGCCAACACTTTTTGTAAAACTCCGTCGGGAATCCATCGGGCCCGGGAGCCTTATTGTTTTTCATCTGCGCTATAGCATCAAACACCTCCTTCTCAGAGAACGGGGCAACCAGAATATCATTATCATTAGCAGTTAGTTGAGGCACATCCTCAATCCTGGACTCATCGAGGGACACACAACTATCCTCCGGAGGTCCAAATAACTGCTTATAATACTTGATGATGTAAAGTTTCAGGTTGTCCTGCCCTACAATGGTTCCTTCATCTTGCTCAAGCTGAAAGATCCTCTTCTTTCTGTGCTTGCCATTAGCAATCAAGTGGAAGAATTGAGTGTTTGCGTCCCCCTGGACCACATTGCGGACCTTAGCCCGCAACGCCCACTTCAATTCTTTGTCGCGGAGAAGTTCTTTCAACCTCATCTCCACATCCAGCTTATCCTGGAGCTCTGCGGCTTGCAAGATCATGGATTCGACTTTTATATCTAGGGTCTGAATCATAAAGAGGAGCCTTTCCTTTTCAACATTATAGACCCCACTAAGGTGTTTAGCCCATCCCCGTAGGAAACTTTTCAAATGCCTAATCTTATTCTGCCAACGCTCGACAGAAGTCGCACCTCCTGCATCCTTAGCCCATTCCTTAGCAATCGGATCCAAGAAACCTTCTCGTTCAAACCATGCCAGCTCGAAAGAAAAGGTGTTTTTGTTTCCCACGTGGTTTGGCTGTCCTGAGTCCATGAATAAAGGTGTGTGATCCGATATTTCGTGCGAGAGAGCCTGAACAGTTACGAGAGGGAACTTCTATTCCCACTCGACACTCGCGAGGACTCGATCAAGCTTCTCATACGTCGGATATGGCAAAGCATTAGCCCAGGTAAATTTTCTACCGGAAAGCTCTATCTCTCTCAGATCCAAGCTTTCAATAATGGTATTGAACATAAACGACCATCTGCCATCAAAATTATCATTATTCTTTTCGTCTCTCCTTCTAATGATGTTGAAGTCACCTCCAACTAAAATTGGGAGCTACTCGGATCCGCAGATTCGGACAAGGTCCGCCAAAAACTTCGGTTTAAGCTCGGGTTGCGCGGCACCATAAACCGCCACCAGAGCCCAGTTAAACCCATCAGCTTTGGACCTGACCCGAAACTTAACCGCGAAGTCACCCATCACTACACTTCGGATTTCCAGAGAATTAAAGGAACTTCAGGTACTGAATTTAAAAGTCACGCATCTCTGTTACACATCTTTTGTCATTTGTCTGAATCATGAGTTCCTGTCCAGAACCCAAATGCCAGCTTTGCCTTGTGCACGCAGTCAATGACACCTAACCTAACGGGACTCTGCATCCTTAACTTTCATTTGTCTGACCACTATCTTGAGATCAGCAGCGAACCAAATTTATGTTTTTCAGAAGTATCCTTGTTCTTTTTCTTATATATTTACAGAGTGGCTTCTGCAAATGCTATAACAAGCACCGATCTTCAGAAAAAGTGGAACCATAATACTGCAGCAGAAGCAGTTCTTCTTCCCAGCATATATAGGTCGAACAGTAATGACTCATTGATGTACAGAGAGTATAACTAGCTGCTGATCTGCTCAAAACTGGCTACAAAATGCAGGTTAGTCTTCGCCTCTGAACAAAGACAGAGT
>NW_021222481.1:0-443 GCF_002162155.2 Triticum dicoccoides
AGAAAGCAAATATGAAAGTTTGGGAAAGTCCTTTTATTCCCTCTCATTTAACTTTCAGAAGTTTCAAATTCACTCACTTTCAAACAATCAATCAAACAATCAATCAAATCTATCTATTTATTATAACATTCCAAAATTTAGAATTTTGGGATGTTACAGCTGTAGTGGGTAGGTTCACCACACCACTTGATTACAGATGAAGAACAGAAGCATACATGTAGTGCAAAAGAAGTTCACTTGCTCTGTATAGTTTAATTTACATGGTATGAAGAAGGAACTTGGTTGTACAACTGAAAACTTAAATTGAGAAAGGACGAACTTTTGTTTATGAACTACATATAATAAACTTTAAACAAGCAATGTGATGCAAACACCAAAAATAAACAGCTGTTGCAGTCATGCCTAACCAAATATATACAACAAAGTTTGAAGGCTTGAGATGG
>NW_021222482.1:0-956 GCF_002162155.2 Triticum dicoccoides
TTACTTCCCTAAATGCCCGCATTTGCCACTCCAGCCTGGGGCTTCTTGAGAAGTGTTCCGAGCCGCACAGGGTCTCGTTAAAGTCTCCAATGCACATCCACGCTTCATGTTGGATTGCATGCAATGTCCTCATGAACCTCCATCTATGATGACGATCTTCAACTTTGGGAGCTCCATAGAAACCCGTCACTCGCCATTGCTTCGTGACATCATTTTTCTTCCGCACCACAAGATCAATATGGCCGGTACTATAACTCTTGAGATCAGCATCCAAGTCCGCAGACCAAAACATACCAATCCCCCCACTCAAGCCAGCGCTGCTAACTGCAAAACAGCTCGCAAACCCTATCAAGGTTTTCAATCTCTCGACACATTGAGCTGAAATTTTCGTCTCCATAACAAACAGGAGACCGGGCCCTTCCTGCTTCACTATGTTGCAAAGCTCACGAACTGCCGCAGGGTTCTCAAGCCCCCGGCAGTTCCAGCTGAGACAACTCATTGGTCCCGGCGGGGCTGCTCCGCAGCCGCCGCCGACAATCCGAGTTCTAAGAATTTGTGGGTGTGGGTTTCTTCTTCTTAGGCTCCAGTTCTGCAATGCATTCTCTTATTTCGCAGTTTACTAGTAGTACTCCTCGGACCGTCAACGTACGTGCGGTCGACAGTACATATTTGGAAGCACTTCATCAGACCAGATCTATCTATTACACATGATGTCAGACACGTACACGACTGGGGCCAGACATAGACCACGTAGCCACGTATAGAACCAATCATGCATACATCACGTGGGTATCCATGTCATGCGCTACTTCATCCAGGAATAAAATTAAGGGTAGACTCAAAGCTTAAAACGCCGAGCTAAACCAAGAAAAAGATGACGAGTGTAGCGTCTCCGAATTCAAATTTCTAACAAATGGAAAAGCTAAGCACAATGAGTTACCGGGACACCTTACCCC
>NW_021222483.1:0-1417 GCF_002162155.2 Triticum dicoccoides
AAAAAATAAGGAAAATGCGGCTAAGAAGGAGTACAATCATATTATGGGGCTAGGAGGGTATCGCCTTTGGGAGCCTAGGTGGGAGAAGATGGAGAACGAGCTGAGGGCGCGAGGAATCCGTCCAGGTACGGAGGGATGGGACCCAAGGGCCAAAAGCTGGTGGTACGGGCATGGGGGAACGCTGAACCCGGAGACAGGGGAGTGTGTTTACCGGGGCAAAATAATTAAACCCACCCAAGCCCTTATTGACGCAATGAGGGATGCTCAAGAGGGGAAGATCAAGTTCAACAGAGAGAACGACGCGCTGACAAAAGCCCTCGGGAATCCTGAACACGGAGGACGTGTACGAGGCATGGGGCACATTCCGTGGAAAATAGGGTTCCCCCAGAACGATGACCCGTACAGTTACAGAAGCCGGAAGAGAAAGATGGATCGGGAAGCAGATATTGTGGCGCGGTTGGCATCGGAAATGGATGTGATGAAGAAAACCGTGAGTGTACTAGTAGCCGAAAGAGATGCAGCTCGGGCGCAGCATGAAGATCATCCAGCAGATCTCAGAAGCCAGCAGCGGAGAAGCAGTGTGGCTTCCACGGAGGCCCCATCGGCTGGTGCAGATGCACCGACGATCGAAATTACTGCACCGGAGCCTCTGGTGGTCGAAATTACTGCACCGGAGCCTCTGGTGGTCGAAATTACTGCACCGGAGCCTCCTCGCTACCCCGTGGACGATATAAAGGAGATGAAAGAATGTCATCTGTATTATCCTATCGGGAACATGTCCATGAAGGTAGCCATCGGCAGTGCTTTACCATGTTTACCTGGAGCACTCCACCACAACAACCCCATTCAAGATGGCTATGCTCGTGTCACGGTGGAGGACATAGTCCAAGGGTTTGAGGACCTGGAGATTGACATTGCTACACCTGAAGGGGGGAAAAGACTTGGAGATGTCAAGCGCCATTTCATTCTATGGCAAAAGAAGTTTATCAAGTTTCCAGGTGAGGCGCCAAGGACAACAAGTCCACCCCCCTACGGTGGTGGCGGTTCACCTACACCTCCATCACGTCAGCCGACGCCCCCCAGTCCACAACGTCCGGCGGGTGATCAGACGCCGCCCCCCAGTCCTCGTCCGGCGGGTGATCAGACGCCGCCCCCCAATCCACCTCCGGCAAAGAAGCAGAAGCAGTCCTGGATTATTAACCCGGACCCTTATGTACCTAAGACCACAAAGGTACCGGAGCCATCACTGAAGCCTCTCCCCACAAGGCCTTGGGAACGTAGTGCCGAGGAAACTGCCGCGGCCGTGGCTGCTGATCATGAGAAATGGAAGGCGGACTGCAAGAAGAAAAGAGAGCCCGAGCCCAAGCCAGTATTTTCTGATGAGCAAAAGAAGTGGGCTAAGTCATTTTTGAGCACA
>NW_021222484.1:0-1350 GCF_002162155.2 Triticum dicoccoides
ATGAAGTCTGTTTTGGCTCCGCGAGTACTCAAATGAATGCTAGCGACGAGCCGCATCTAAATTGTTGCAGAAGCTAGTTCAGTATTTGGCACCTCAACATCAGCTTCTAAATAGGTCTACTGCTATTGTGATCTTCACTTATATCTTGCTGTCCAGAGCTACTTCATATCCTTTATTGATGCTAGTTGTGCCACGACGTGACCTCATTAGTGTTCTAGGCTCGCGTATCTAGTTTGATCTAGCCTAGGACCAGCACAGTACCGTCGTTGAGCGTTTATTCAACATTGCATCTCTGAATTGATTATTGCTAATCTTTTGCTACCATATATAGCCAACCCAGCTCCACATATTTCTACACCGTGTATACGTACGTTCCCCTGGCAATCGTTTTACACAATCTTCGAAGTTATTTGACACCGCTGGTTGCCTGTCACCACCTACCGCATGGTAAGAACTTGTAAGATATTGATATTTGCTTTACTGTGAGCACTTTACAACCACATCCTAGTAGTTCATAGGAACATTATTCTCGAATTTTGGTTCTTGTTTCTACTAATCATGACAGGTTCCAGAGATAGAAGTTCTTGGATGATGGAGACATCTTCACCATCACGAGAGTTGGGACAACACACACAAGCATATGGTCAGGTTATCTCTTTACCACCATTTGAGGGTAGATATGTTCCTGATATATATCTTACTTGGGAGTTAGAAGCTGAACAACGTTTTACATGTTTACAATATCCCGAGGAGAGACGGGTTGCTGCTGCTATTTGTGCTTTCACTAGTTTTGCATGTGTATGGTGGTCTGAACATTGTAGATTATATCCTATTCCAACTACTTGGGTTGCTTTGAAAACTGATATGCGTACGCGTTGGGTTCCACCATATTATCAACGTGAATTGCTTCAAAAATTGCAGCGTTTAAGACAAGGGAAAAATTCTGTAGAAGAATATTATCAGGAATTACAAACTTGCATGATTAGATGTGGTATTGTTGAGGAGAATGAAGCTATGCTTGCATGTTTTCTGGGTGGATTAAATAGAGAGATTCAGTCCATTCTAGACTATAAGGAGTATACTAATATCACTCGTTTATTCCATCTTGCTTGTAAAGCTGAACGTGAAGTGCAGGATCGACAAGCATTGGCGCGATCTAACTTTTCTGCAGGCCGACCTTCATCATGGACACCGCGTGCATCTTCTACTTCAACTGCGCCAGCACCTCAATCAGGTGCCTCCTCCACTCGTGATACAAGAAAACAGGCACAACCACCATTATCTGCCAAGAGCGCACCTGCTGGGCCTGCACAAAGTTCTTCTTCTTCCATGGCATCAACAGGGCACACA
>NW_021222485.1:0-402 GCF_002162155.2 Triticum dicoccoides
TATATGATGCAACCAGAAGTTTTTGTCGATCCTAAAGGTGCTAACAAAGTGTGCAGCTCTAGCGATCCATTTATGGACTGGTGCAAGCATCTCGGAGTTGGAATATACGCTTTGATAGTGTGATCAAATCATATGGTTTTATACAGACTTTAGGAGAAGCCTATATTTACAAGAAAGTGAGTGGGAGCTCTGTAGCCTTTCTAATATTATATGTGAATGACATATTGTTGATTAGAAATGATATAGAATTTTTGGATAGCATAACACTACTGGAATCTGGCATTTTGCCGTTGGCCTCCTCTTTGCCGTCTGCCAGCTGACGACAAAGAGGCTCTTTGTCGTCCACTTCCACAAAGTGGACGGCGAAGAAAGGGCTGATAGCAAAAAGCATATTTGCCATCA
>NW_021222486.1:0-467 GCF_002162155.2 Triticum dicoccoides
GCAGATCAAGATGGTGATCTACTACTTCCACATAGTCAATAACATTGACGTTCATAGTTTCACCATGATGAACCCACCTAGTATATCTAACCGACATCCCGTACAAGTGTAGATGATTTTGCACAGTTGACTGGGGTCTTGTAACTGAATTCATACAACTACTACACGGGCAGAGCACATCTGATTTCGGACCATCATACTCAGCTCTGATAATGAAGTTTTCAACCCCCTCGACATATGCAGCAGAAAATCTTCGAGCAGGAGTTATCCAAGTCATGTCCATGTATTAGACATACAAATTAGTTCTTCTACTAGATATTATAGGAAAAACATATATGTTTTTTATGAAGTCCAGAAAAAAAATACCTAGGTCGATGTCTAAAGCTATGTCAAGATATTTGGACGAGCAGATCTAAGTAACGAAATATATGTAAAGCTAATTCAGCAAACAGATTTGAGTGCTAATT
>NW_021222487.1:0-2236 GCF_002162155.2 Triticum dicoccoides
CGTCAAGGAGGAGGACATCACCAAGCTGCGCAGCGCCGGATACCTTTCCGGCAATATCGCGCATCGGCTGCCTGACGAGGGGCAGCTCATCCCTACCCCCAGGCCTTATGAGAGGGTCGTCTTTCTCCCCCACTTCCTCCGCGGACTGGGCTTTCCGCTCCATCCATTTGTCCGGGGGCTCATGTTTTACTACGGCCTGGATTTCCACGATCTGGCGCCGAATTTTATCCTCAACATCTCGGCGTTTATCGTCGTGTGCGAGGCTTTCCTCTGCATCCGGCCCCACTTCGGCTTGTGTCTCAAGACCTTCAACGTCAAGCCGAAGGTTGTGAAGGGTACGCAAGCGGAATGCGGAGGCGCTATGTTGGGCAAATTGCCCAACGTCCCTTGGCTAGAAGGGACCTTCGTGGACTCCGTCAAGGGGTGGCAATCGGGGTGGTTCTACATCACCGAGCCGCGCAAATCCACATGGGCGGCGGCCCCCAGTTTTAGATCTGGCATCCCCACGCAGCTCACCTCCTGGAAAGAGAAGGGCTTGCAGTGGGGGAATCCGGTGGAGGTGGTGGGACTCCGAGCATGTATCAAGAAGATGGTGAGCAATAAGCTTAGGCTCGTCGACGTGGTCCAAGTCATGCTCATCCGGCGGATCCTCCCATGCCAAGAACGGGCATTTAATTTATGGGAGTTTAATCCGGAACAGCACCAGGCGCTAAACGGGCTCTTCGATACAACATACAAAGGCGCCTGGAGGGTGCTCTTCAAGGGCGCCGAAGCTCCTGCGTCCGCGACCAAAGACCGCGGATTCAGCTCGCAGAATCCAACTGACGAGGTAAGTGATTCAACCCCATTACGGGACACTTGTGATAATTAGATTGACTCTAGTGAGGTTTCATTCTGCCTCTTCCTTTGACAGGAATGGATGGAGAAGGCCAAGCTGCTCATCAGCCCGGCTCCCATGCCAGAAGACCCAGCGAACGCCCGCTTAACAGGGCTGCTGGTTCCGGCACCGCACGTGGTGCCGGAGAAGAAGGCCAAGAAGGTGGCCGCGGGGACTCGAAAGAGTTCCCGCAATCTGGCGTCTGACAACGACGAGGACTCCTCTCCCGAAGACGAGGAGGAGGAGTACTCTCTCCCGGAGGAGGGAGAGAAGAAAAGGAAGGCTTCCCCCATCGGGGGGGCTGAAGGGTCCAAGAGGGGGAGAACTATCCCCCCGGACAGTTCCGCCAACATCAGCGTTGGCGAGGATGAGCGGCCTCCAAGGGCCAGGCGTCCGGCAAGATCGTAAGTATCCGGATCCTTGATGTGTAATTTCTTTTATGTCGCGTAGTATCCTTCTAACGCCGCATTCTGCCCGCAGTCCGGCCAATGATGATCTCCCCGACTCATCGAGTGGGTCATTGGCCTCGTCGGATGTGAATTCCATCCCAACTGCCTCCACCCCACGCGCCAACGAGGACGCCGAGGTGGGATCCCAGAGAGGGACCCATCAGGAGGAGGCTCCGGAGGCGCCGTCAGGCAGCCCCCCGGACTTCGTGCCGGACTCTACATCGGAACCCGCAGTGGTTCTAGAGTCCGGCAAGCGGCCCCTTCAAAAGAAGGGCAGGACCGTGACACCGGCGGCCTCCGTCCAACCGGAGGCGCCGGATAACCTGCTAGAGGCGCTTAAAGGCACTTCCATCAAGGAAGAACACCACACTATCATGAGTGCGGTGATTAAGAATGTTCAGCTCGCTAAGAGCGGGCTGACCGAAGCCTGCAGCAGCCTTTTAACAGGCTTTGAGGTAAGAAGTTAAAATTATCTAATATAATACCGCATAGACAGTAGCCCCTGATGCTTGGTTCGGTGTTCTGAAATAAAAGCCGGACTAAGGATCTATAACAAGATATACGCAGGGTTGCCTAAAATATGTCAATATGGGTTTGCAGGCTGCACTGCTGACCTCTGCTGCACTAACGGCGGAGGTAGACGTGCTGAAGAAGGATCTCGAGCGGTCCGAGCAAGAGCTCGGCCATGCAAAGAAGCAGCTCGAGGAAAAAGAAGGTGAGTAACACCTCTTTGAATAAGTACCTTACAGAAAAGGATTTTGGTTGCAAAAAAATTAACAAGGATAATATGTGTATTGCAGGGGCCACTAACGAGGTGGCAACCCTGAAGGATGTTGTGTCCGCGGACGAACGCAATGCGGCCGCGGAACGTGCTGAGCGAGAAAAGCAAGAGGCACGTGTGGCGGAAGTT
>NW_021222488.1:0-1296 GCF_002162155.2 Triticum dicoccoides
GGTGAGCGAGGCGCCGGTGTGCGCGTCCATGGGTGGTTGGCAGGGCGCCGGCGCCGGCGCGCGCGGGGCATAGGACGAGGAGAGGAGAGAGTGCGGCGCGAGCGCTCGAGTGTGCCACGCGCTGTAGCTGGCGCTCGAAATACGCCGCGCGGGTAAGTGTTTTCAACCGCGCGTCCAACCCGTTATAGCGCGCGCGCCGTTTTTGCGCGCCCGCTGGAGCGACCCGCCGCGTTTCGCGCGCGCTAAAACGGTCTAATTTGCGGCCCGGCGCTAGTTTAGCGCGGCTGTTGGAGATGCTCTCACCGAGGGTTCCAACCTGTCGATGGAGAGTGCTTTCAGCATGTTCTCCAAGGGCTTCTCGTCTTACGGCCCCTTCTGGGACCACTGCCTCGAGTACTGGAAGGAGAGTCTAGCCAGGCCTAACAATGTTCTCTTTCTGAAGTATGAAGAGATCAAGTCGGATCCGGTGCATGTCGTGCGGAGGCTAGCAAAATTTCTCGGCGTCCCGCTGTCTCGAGAGGAGGAGAGCTCTGGTGTTGCCCAAGAGGTGGTCAGGTTGTGCAGCTTTGAGATGCTTACTAGCCTAGAAATTAACCAGGTGGGTGGCATTGATCGTGGAAACAAATGTTATGTAGGTAATTCTATGTTTTTTAGAAAAGGAAAAGTTGGAGACTGGAGGAACCACATGAGCCAGGAAATGGGGGAAAGGAAAAGTTAGATCGCATCGTCCGAGAGAAGCTCCAGGGGTCAGGGCTCGCGTTTTGAGTCACGTTGATTTTGTTACGTTACAACCGGTTTCCTACTTATGCTCGTAAAGAGCCATGTTGCATTCTGTTTCAGTCTTGGAAATGAAGACAGATTTGACGTTAACATCATGTTCTCCCCAATCTTGGCTATTCACTTGTTTTGATGCTAGCTATTTCAACGTTGCAACATTGAATCGACTATTTGAACTGACGCTGTCAAATCAAACACAAAACTCACATATTATATTTGAAGAAAACACAGTGGTTACGCTCAAATGCGCGGACAACAACCTTTATTGTTTATATTATGCACTTACGAATAAATTGTCATCTCATGTGTATAGCAAGACTTTGGAAAAGCATGCATTTGTGTATTTGTTTCTCATGTATATAGTGAATAAATTGCCATATCATGTGTATAGTACAGAACACATTTTTATCACCAAGAAAAAACGTATACGCTATTTGCGGACGCTACACGTCAATCGGTTGATCGGTGCTCAAGATCAGTCGGCTGGCAAGCCATTCGATCGGATCCTGCAGCAAACAG
>NW_021222489.1:0-934 GCF_002162155.2 Triticum dicoccoides
GCTGGGTGCAGGACCCTCATATTCAAGAGCTGCTTCTCAAGCAGACAGATAACGCAAGAGCTGCCGCCCGAGAGAAAGCCAAGATGGATCAACTTGAGTTAGACGCAGTTACTCCATTGTATGAAGGATGCAGGCCCGAGGATACCCGCCTGAAAGTAACGCTCATGGCCCTGGAGATGAAGGTAAAACACAAAATGACCGACGCATGCTTCGACGAGAACATGTCATTCTGGCACGAACGTCTTTCCAAGGGGAACAAGTGCCCGACCAGTTTGGAGGAGGCGAAGAAAATCGTGTGTCCTCTGGATTTACCGCACGTGAAATACCATGTGTGCATGAACAATTGCATCATTTATCGGGACGAGCACGCGGAGTCTACAATATGTCCGGTGTGCGGTGTCACTCGATACAAGAAGAGGAAGAAAGCTCCTCGAAAAGTGGTGTGGTACTTTCCGATCACTCCTCGTTTGCAGTGGTATTTCGCGGATCCTAAGGTAGCAAAGCTCCTGCGTTGGCACGCGGATAGGGAGGAGAAGAAGCGAGAAGATGACGCAAATGATCCGGAGATAGATAAAAAAGACAAGATGCTGAGTCACCCTAAGGATGCGAGCCAGTGGCAAGCATTGAACTTCGAATACCCAGAATTTGGGAACGATCCAAGGAACATCGTGCTGGGTGCGAGCACCGATGGAGTCAATCCGTTTGGCAGCCAGAGAAGCACACATAGCACCTGGCCTGTGTTTGTGTGGATGTACAACCTTCCCCCCTGGTTGTGCATGAAGAGGAAGTACATTCACATGAGTATGCTAATTGAAGGGCCGAAACAACCAGGGAACGACATCAATCTGTATCTGGGGCTGCTGAAAGAGGAGCTTGACACGCTGTGGAAAACGCCAGCCAATACGTGGGACGCCGCAGAGAAAGAATATTTCCC
>NW_021222490.1:0-1371 GCF_002162155.2 Triticum dicoccoides
TATGTAAGCAGCTTCACCGAGGTCTTTCATTGAAAAACTTTTATTCAAGTATCCCTTTATGCTATCCAGAAATTCTATATCATTTCCAATCAGTAATATGTCATCCACATATAATATCAGAAATGCTACAGAGCTCCCACTCACTTTCTTGTAAATACAGGCTTCTCCGAAAGTCTGTATAAAACCAAATGCTTTGATCACACTATCAAAACGTTTATTCCAACTCCGAGAGGCTTGCACCAGTCCATAAATGGATCGCTGGAGCTTGCACACTTTGTTAGCTCCCTTTGGATCGACAAAACCTTCTGGTTGCATCATATACAACTCTTCTTCCAGAAATCCATTCAGGAATGCAGTTTTGACATCCATCTGCCAAATTTCATAATCATAAAATGCGGCAATTGCTAACATGATTCGGACGGACTTAAGCATCGCTACGGGTGAGAAGGTCTCATCGTAGTCAATCCCTTGAACTTGCCAAAAACCTTTTGCGACAAGTCGAGCTTTGTAGACAGTAACATTACCATCAGCGTCAGTCTTCTTCTTAAAGATCCATTTATTCTCAATTGCTTGCCGATCATCGGGAAAGTCAACCAAAGTCCATACTTTGTTCTCATACATGGATCCCATCTCAGATTTCATGGCTTCAAGCCACTTTGCGGAATCTGGGCTCACCATCGCTTCTTCATAGTTCGTAGGTTCATCATGATCTTGTAGCATGACCTCCAGAACAGGATTAAAGTACCACTCTGGTGCGGATCTTACTCTGGTTGATCTACGAGGTTCAGTAGTATCTTGATCTGAAGTTTCATGATCATTATCATTGGCTTCCTCACTAACTGGTGTAGGTGTCACTGAAACAGTTTTCTGTGATGAACTACTTTCCAGTAAGGGAACAGGTACAGTTACCTCGTCAAGTTCTACTTTCCTCCCACTCACTTCTTTCGAGAGAAACTCCTTCTCTAGAAATGATCCATTCTTAGCAACGAATGTCTTGCCTTCGGATCTGTGATAGAAGGTGTACCCAACAGTTTCCTTTGGGTATCCTATGAAGACACATTTCTCCGATTTGGGTTCGAGCTTATCAGGTTGAAGCTTTTTCACATAAGCATCGCAGCCCCAAACTTTAAGAAATGACAACTTTGGTTTCTTGCCAAACCACAGTTCATAAGGCGTCGTCTCAACGGATTTTGATGGTGCCCTATTTAACGTGAATGCGGCCGTCTCTAAAGCATATCCCCAAAATGATAGCGGTAAATCAGTAAGAGACATCATAGATCGCACCATATCTAGTAAAGTACGATTACGACGTTCGGACACACCATTACGCTGTGGTGTTCCGGGTGGCGTGAGTTGCGAAACTATTCCACA
>NW_021222491.1:0-1869 GCF_002162155.2 Triticum dicoccoides
AAGGAAACCACCATAACCATCGACATGAACAAGCTTTCCACCGCTTCCAAGCGCCGAGGCGGCCGGGCACCAAGGAGCAGCACGAAGAAGCAGCCGGTGCTTGAGCCCACCAAGTCAATGGAATGCTCTAGGCCGGTCGGTGACATGTCATCATCAACATCAAGCCTACCTCAGGGAAACTCGGAAACTATGTTAGACCAGAACCAGCCGATCACCATCATCACTAATGATACAGCCTGTAGTGAGGAACCCATGATCATGGACCCCATAGATCTGAATGGTGGTGTCCTGGAGCCCAACTACGCGAACAACTCAATGGATCAGATTGGGATTTTGCAGGAGTGTGGGGAGATTGAGGCCCTGTTATCAAGCATCGACGACATGCCAGCTAGTGTGCTGACTGGCATCGAGCACAGAGGCAACTCACCTCGGGTTGAGGATCTCCTGGGCATGGACTGGGAGGGTTTTGCGTCTCACCTATGCGACGAACCAGCCCAGAATGATCTCCTCCAGACCGTGAAGCCGCAGGCAACGACAGGCTACGAGTCGGACAAGCTTGAGTCGTTCGTCAGTTGGCTCCTCTCTGATGCGTCCTAAGAGAATCAATCACAAAACGGCCGCCACAAACCATAGAGGAAGAAGAAAAAGATGTCACACGCCAGGGTTTGGTTAGCGCTCAAAATTTAAAGATCTACGAGATTACCGCGTATTTCCATGCCCCTCTATAAATGGGCATTTAAAGCAAAAAAAATCTATTTTTTTGAATATTTTGAATTTGAACACTCAATGTACAGTAAGTACGGCAGCATCTCAATTATTTCAATGTAATTAGTTCTGGCATGTTGGTAACAATCTATTTCCATGTTCAACATGTAGCGTTCGAGTTCTCCTTTTTGCATTTTTTATTGAATTAATATAAGTTCAAGTGCTATCTATATCAATTTTTTTAAAAATTGAAATCAAAATTTAGTTATAAATTTTGTTCGGAATTTGCTTGAAATTTGATGGTAACCATAATAACCACGTTTAGCAGTCCCCCAGGTAAAAATACCCCATTGAGTAACGAAAACAGTGGTCACGTGTGCTAGGCTGCTAGTCCTCTAGGCCTCCGTGCAGCACCGCCAGATGTTCTGCAGCCTAGAGAGGAAGGTGAAGGTGTGGCGTCCGCGCGAGGGAGCGATCTCAGGGAGCAACTAGTTGACGAGTGCTCTTTCGGGAGCCTCCCAACGATCACTTTGGAGTGGGCTGAGAGCGCGCTAAGTGACGCATTCTCAACCGCCGCCACGTGTCGTGGTCTGGGTGCTTCCTCCGGATTTTAATTTTTTTTACTTTTTTGAACGGTATTTGGATTTTCAGATGGTTTTTCCTGGTTTTTTCGACTTTTCGGTTTGTCACCGGACTTTTCAAACTTTTCGACAAATATTTTTTTTAAAAAATATTTCTTTTTCTTTCCTGAGAGGTACGGTTTTGCTTCTGGAGATGCACGGTTTTGCTTTCGTGAGAGGCACGACCATGCTTCTAGGAAACAAGAAAAATGTTTTTCTCTTTTTTTGTTAGAAGCACAGTTTTGCTTCCAGGAGAGGCACGGTTTTGTTGCCGCTAGTGGCTCAGTCGTGCCTCTCGGAAACGGAAAAAATTCGTGTTTTCTCTCTTTTTTTCTTTAGGTCGTGCCTCTCGGAAACGATAAAATAATGTGATTTATCTTCTTTTTCTTCATTCAGAGACACGGTTTTGCTTCTGCGAGAGGCACCGATGTGCCTCTTGGAAACGGGAAAAAACCAGTTCTCTTTTTTTTTTTCAAAATGCCCCTCGGTTGTCCATATAATACACATGCCATTAGCGTATGGTATGTGATCTGGACCGTCCCAT
>NW_021222492.1:0-472 GCF_002162155.2 Triticum dicoccoides
GACGACGTCCGCCTCCACTCGCGTTACGCTAAGACAGGGTGGCACTGGTGTCACGTGCTCGTCTCGGCGTTCGTCGTCGCTACCGCGACGACGTCCCCCTCGACTCACGTTACACTAAGACAGGATGGCACTGGTGTCACGTGCTCGTCTCGGCGTCCGTCGTCGCTACCGCAACGACGTCCGCCTCGACTCGCGTTACGCTAAGACAGGGCGGCAGTGGTGTCACGTGCTCGTCTCGGCGTCCATCGTCACTACCGCGACGACGTCCGCCTCGACTCGCGTTACGCTAACACAGGGCGGCAGTGGTGTCACGTGCTCGTCTCGGCGTCCGTCGTCGCTACCGTGACGACGTCCGCCTCGACTCGCGTTACGCTAAGACAGGGTGGCACTCGTGTCACGTGCTCGTCTTGGCGTCCATCGTCGCTACCGCGACGACGTCTGCCTCGACTCCCGTTACGCTAACACAGGGCGG
>NW_021222493.1:0-12228 GCF_002162155.2 Triticum dicoccoides
CTGACAAGCTCACCGTGATTATTTTGCAGCCAGTGCCGAACAACGCCGTGCCTCGTTGCTCGAAGGGAGACACACACGATGAGCCCCTTGTCCTCTGCATTAAACGGGGATGATGCAGTACCGAATCAATCATGCTGCTGCACAAGGACATGATAAATAACAAATCTTGAGTCAAATGGAAAATCTTGAGCTCCAATCATAATGAGAGAAAAGAGGAAATCATGCCTCTTCATCAGCGGAGAGAGCCCGAGGACAACGACGCCATCCAGTGCATCTTCATCAGCGAAGAAAGCACGAGGACGACGGCGCCATCCTGCTCATCTTCAAGCCCAAACCGCGTCAACTTCTGCAGCACCACTTGGCAAGAGAAAATGACCGGTGTCGTGCGCGATGGAGATTTTCCATCATGTCCGGTAGGTTTGCTGGACGAAAGGAGTATCTTCCTGAGGAATGCAATCTGGGTGGACATAAAAAGATCAGTCTAGTGCAGAGGCAAAGAGGAATGTCAGATTTCTCAACAGTAAGCCACACAACAATTCTCTTGTGTCAAAGGGAATTTACAGGAATTAACAAGACAACATCTTCCCCTAAAAACAATGCATACTTATTCACCAGCCTAGGAATGCAAAGTGCTCATTCCAGTTCCACGCAATGAAAGTTAAGTGTTGGACCTGATCAAGACAAGACAAAATTGCCATAGATAGGCTCACTTGTGTGACCAGCAGAAGAATTTTTGCTACAAGATCTCATCTTGGCTTGTCAAATCTCATACTAGACAAATTGTTGTACACTAGTGAAAACAAGCAACATCTCCGGGTAATTGACGACCGGGACACGCAGGACATGAGAGAGAGAGAGAGAGAGCAAAGAGAGATACCTTGACGATCTCCATGGCATCGGCAGCGGGGTCGGAGCAGCTGCTGCGTCCATGGAAGAGGCGGCACACAGTGGTCTACGCCTGAGGACACCAACATTATCAAGTTAGTATGTGTCGTTAGTATCAACCTGAATATAAATCTGCTGCAAAGTTTTCAGTTTTCTGAAGAAAGAAGGAACTAAAAGTTTCAGGTTTTTGCAGTTTAGTCGCCTCTGAACATAAATTGCAGCAAGCAAGCAAGCAAATATGGATGGGCATGAGAGGGAGTAAGGGCCACTGATGATGAATGCTGAACTAGGATGAGCAGAGCCTGCACTCACCACCCACATAGAAGGCAATGACAGAATCCCTTCCCCTGGCACGAGCTTCGGATCAGCGGTGGCACTTGTTCTTGCCTAATGAGGATCCTCCATGGACAAGGGAAGGTGTCATCAGACCACCGTAGTCCAATTAGTGCTATACGGCCTGCACAAGGATCACACGAGACATGCATGGTGAATGCTACAGAAAAACAAGACAACGTTTGCTCCATCGTGGGAGCAGCGGCGACCCGGGAATAAGCAGACCCGGAGGAGCGAAGCGGCGGTCTTCTATGTCAAATCGAAACCACCACACAAGCACTTGACAAAGCAGCATCAAAAGCTGCCAGAATGCAACATCACAAGCACTTGAGTTACAGTCAAGACCGTCTACAAAAGGGAACGTCAGGCCATAGTAAGGTTGCTGCGATGGTGATTCGATAAAACATCACATACTTTTCTGTACACAGGGCTCCTCTTTTCGTCCTTGAGGGAGTTCCTCTCCTCCACCAAATCCGTCATCTCCTCTTTCAAAACATTGTTATCAGCGGGATGGAGTGCTCCTTCCCCGAGGCGGGCGTCTGGAACGGCGGTTCATATCATGTCCTCGATGTCCTGCACTCCACCTTGGTCATCATTGAGGGTGTCTGTTGGGCAAACGTCAACGTCAAAGCAGAGAAATGGAGTCACACCAAGGGACATGGCAGCATTTAAGAAATGGAAATACATAACTAGTACTCCCTCTGTAAAGAAATATAAGAGCGTTTACATCACCGCTTTAGTGATCTAGACGCACTTATATTTGTTTACAGAGGGAGTATATGTGATAGTGTTACCAATGCAAGAGAGAGAAATTGCAATTTTACGCAATTTGAATATCATGTTTATCTTACTATTACAAGTGTGTGTTTATTATAAACGACATGGCAGGCAGCTCAGGTCTGCACCTGTCATCATTTTGCCCATACATATACATACATACATCAAGAGAGGCAAAACTTAGCAGATTGGAAGGCTTGTTGTACAGGGGCATGATCACCAACGAAATAGTAGAGTAGTATTTCAGGATGGTGCTATATATTCTGTAGCAAACAAAGTTGTACGCTCCATACAAAGTGATGTAATAATACCAGACATAATTTCCATAGAAAGGCTAGCATGTGGGAATCGCTACAAGAGCTCATGTTGTCTTGTCAAATCTCATACTGAGAACACACACATAAATTGTTGCACTAGTGAAAACAAGCAGCATCTATGGGTACGTAATTGATGGCCGGGACACACACGGCATAAGAGATACCTTAAGGAGCTCCATGGCGTGGACGCCCATGGAAGAGGCAGCACACAACAGTCTGCGCCTGAGGACACCAACATTGTCAAGTTAGTATGCTTGGTTAGTATCATCAACCTGAAGATAAATCTGCTGCAGAGTTTTTAGTTTCCTGAAGAAGGAAGGAACTAAAAGTTTCAGATTTCTGCAGTTTTGTCTGTCTGTGAAGATAAGTTGCAGCAAGCAAGCAAGCAAGCAAAATATGGAGTATCAAGTTTCCTAGTGCTCCCTCAAATTGTAAGATTTGCTATGCATGCTCGTGTCAGTATTTTATTTTAGTTTTTGAAGGAATTTGCTCATGTGAAGATTTCGGTATGAGATACATGGAGCTTTTTCATAGTTGTTTTTTTCTTTCTGTAATACATGTGAAGACTTGGATATGAAAAATTGAGCTTTTTTCATAGTGAAAAGTGATCTTTTTGGTGTCGTTTTGTTGTTGCTCTAATCGGCATGTATCTCATACTGGAAGACTTTGGTAATTGATGGTCGGGACATGAGAGAAAGCAGACTGAGTTACCTTGACGGTCTCCATGGCGTCCGCAGCGGCAGCGGGGTCTCGGAACAACAACATTACCAAGTTAGTATCAACCTGAAGAATAATCTGCAGAGTTGTCAGTTTTTCTGAAGAAGGAAGTAAAAGTATGAGATTTTTGCAGTTCTGTCTAGCTCCGTCCGAATACAAGTTGCAGCAGCAAGCAAACACGGATAGATGGGTGTTGACAAGCTCACCGTGATTATTTTGCAGCCAGTGCCGAACAACGCCGTGCCTCGTTGCTCGAAGGGAGACACACACGATGAGCCCCTTGTCCTCTGCATTAACCGGGGATGATGCAGTACCGAATCAATCATGCTACTGCACAAGGACATGATAAATAACAAATCTTGAGTCAAATGGAAAATCTTGAGCTCCAATCATAATGAGAGAAAAGAGGAAATCATGCCTCTTCATCAGCAGAGAGAGCCCGAGGACAACGACGCCATCCAGTGCATCTTCATCAGCGAAGAAAGCACGAGGACGACGGCGCCATCCTGTCCATCTTCAAGCCCAAACCGCGTCAACTTCTGCAGCACCGCTTGGCAAGAGAAAATGACCGGTGTCGTGCGCGATGGAGATTTCCCATCATCTCCGGTAGGTTTGACGGACGAAAGGAGTATCTTCCTGAGGAATGCAATCTGGGTGGACATAAAAAGATCAGTCTAGTGCAGAGGAAAAGAGGAATGTCAGATTTCTCAACAGTAAGCCACACAACAATTCTCTTGTGTCAAAGGGAATTTACAGGAATTAACAAGACAACATCTTCCCCTAAAAACAATGCATACTTATTCACCAGCCTAGGAATGCAAAGTGCTCGTTCCAGTTCCACACAATGAAAGTTAAGTGTTGGACCTGATCAAGAAAAGACAAAATTGCCATCGATAGGCTCACTTGTGTGACCAGCAGAAGAATTTTCGCTACAAGATCTCATCTTGGCTTGTCAAATCTCATACTAGAAAAATTGTTGCACACTAGTGAAAACAAGCAACATCTCCGGGTAATTGACGACCGGGACACGCAGGACATGAGAGAGAGAGAGAGCAAAGAGAGATACCTTGACGATCTCCATGGCGTCGGCAGCGGGGTCGGAGCAGCTGCTGCGTCCATGGAAGAGGCGGCACACAGTGGTCTATGCCTGAGGACACCAACATTATCAAGTTAGTATGTGTCGTTAGTATCAACTTGAAGATAAATCTGCTGCAGAATTTTCAGTTTTCTGAAGAAACAAGGAACTAAAAGTTTCAGGTTTTTGCAGTTTAGTCGTCTCTGAACATAAATTGCAGCAAGCAAGCAAGCAAATATGGATGGGCATGAGAGGGAGTAAGGGCCACTGATGATGAATGCTGAACTAGGATGAGCAGAGCCTGCACTCACCACCCACATAGAAGGCAATGACAGAATCCCTTCCCCTGGCACGAGCTTCGGATCAGCGGTGGCACTTGTTCTTGCCTAATGAGGATCCTCCATGGACAAGGGAAGGTGTCATCAGATCACCGTAGTCCAATTAGTGCTATACGGCCTGCACAAGGATCACACGAGACATGCATGGTGAATGCTACAGAAAAACAAGACAAGCGAAAACAAGACAAGCGTTTGCTCCATCGTGGGAGCAGCGGCGACCCGGGAATAAGCAGACCCGGAGGAGCGAAGCGGCGGTCTTCTAGGTCAAATCGAAACCACCACACAAGCACTTGACAAAGCAGCATCGCAAGCTGCCAGAATGCAACATCACAAGCACTTGAGTTACTGTCAAGACCGTCGACAAAAGGGAATGTCAGGCCATAGTAAGGTTGCTGCGATGGTGATTCGATAAAGCATCACATACTTTTCTGTACACATGGCTCCTCTTTTCGTCCTTGAGGGAGTTCCTCTCCTCCACCAAATCCGTCATCTCCTCTTTCAAAACATTGTTATCAGCGGGATGGAGTGCTCCTTCCCCGAGGCGGGCGTCTGGAACGGCGGTTCATATCATGTCCTCAATGTCCTGCACTCCACCTTGGTCATCATTGAGGGTGTCCGTTGGGCAAACATCAACGTCAAAGCAGAGAAATGGAGTCACACCAAGGGACATGGCAGCATTTAAGAAATGGAAATACATAACTAGTACTCCCTCTGTAAAGAAATATAAGAGCGTTTACATCACCGCTTTAGTGATCTAGACGCACTTATATTTGTTTACAGAGGGAGTATATGTGATAGTGTTACCAGTGCAAGAGAGAGAAATTGCAATCTTACGCAATTTGAATATCATGTTTATCTTACTATTACAAGTGTGTGTTTATTATAAACGACATGGCAGGCAGCTCAGGTCTGCACCTGTCATCATTTTGCCCATACATATACATACATACAGCAAGAGAGGCAAAACTTAGCAGATTGCAAGGCTTGTTGTACAGGGGCAATATCACAAACGAAATAGTAGAGTAGTATTTCAGGATGGTGCTATATATTCTGTAGCAAACAAAGTTGTACGCTCCATACAAAGTGATGTAATAATACCAGACATAATTGCCATAGAAAGGCTAGCATGTGGGAATCGCTACAAGAGCTCATGTTGTCTTGTCAAATCTCATACTGGGCACACACACACAAATTGTTGCACTAGTGAACACAAGCAGCATCTATGGGTACGTAATTGATGGCCGGGACACACACGACATAAGAGATACCATAAGGAGCTCCATGGCATGGACGCCCATGGAAGAGGCGGCACACAACAGCCTGCGCCTGAGGACACCAACATTGTCAAGTTAGTATGCTTGGTTAGTATCATCAACCTAAAGATAAATCTGCTGCAGAGTTTTCAGTTTCCTGAAGAAGGAAGGAACTAAAAGTTTCAGATTTCTGCAGTTTTATCTGTCTGTGAAGATAAGTTGCAGCAAGCAAGCAAGCAAGCAAAATATGGAGTATCAAGTTTCCTAGTGCTCCCTCAAATTGTAAGATTTGCTATGCATGCTCGTGTCAGTATTTTTTTTTAGTTTTTGAAGGAATTTGCTCATGTGAAGATTTCGGTATGAGATACATGGAGCTTTTTCAGAGTTGTTTTTTTCTTTCTGTAATACATGTGAAGACTTGGGTATGAAAAATGGAGTTTTTTTCATAGTGAAAAGTGATCTTTTTGGTGTCGTTTTGTTGTTGCTCTAATCGGCATGTATCTCATACTGGAAGACTTTGGTAATTGATGGTCGGGACATGAGAGAGAGCAGACTGAGTTACCTTGACGGTCTCCATGGCGTCCGCAGCGGCAGCGGGGTCTCGGAACAGCAACATTACCAAGTTAGTATCAACCTGAAGAATAATCTGCAGAGTTGTCAGTTTTTCTGAAGAAGGAAGTAAAAGTATGAGATTTTTGCAGTTCTGTCTAGCTCCGTCCGAATACAAGTTGCAGCAGCAAGCAAACACGGATAGATGGGCGTTGACAAGCTCACCATGATTATTTTGCAGCCAGTGCCGAACAACGCCGTGCCTCGTTGCTCGAAGGGAGACACACATGATGAGCCCCTTGTTGCTCGAAGGGAGACACAAACTATTTAGTACAGAGTCTCCCAGCGCTCCCAGAAATTACGCCGGCCTTTTGTATCAAGTTTCCATACGTGCAAATGATTTTGTATCAAGTTTCCTTCAAATTGTAAGATTTGTTACGCATGGAGTCAATTAGCTCGTGTCAGAGTTTTCTAGGGAATTTGCTCGTTCCAGTTTTTTTTTGAAGGAATTTGCTCATGTAAGCTAAGACTCGTTCCATATATAAAGCCGGGTGGGTTTTTTTGTTCACAATTTGATTTTCTCATGTAAGATAAGACACCAGGTTGGCAAGTATATTCCTAGCATAAAAACACCGGCTCCAATCCAATTACAAAGTCCCTGCATTGAACATTTTTTCAGAATTTGTTAGATTATAATTGAAAAAACCCAGACAACACTCATTCATTCTTGACACCGACGAACTCGGTACTCTCCTCTCCAAGGGCAATGAAATTTATCTTGTTGTACCATACAAAACAAAAGTATATATGGACACTTCAAACAACATAGGAATTCCTTGACGCGCAAGAATTCCAAAAAAGAAAACTCTCATAACAACGCACAACATTTCACATCCCAACCTTCACAATGAACACACCATGCATGCGCACGCACGCACACACACACACAGTGTAGAAATACATCTTCACCAAAATCAAAGTTAAATATCTATGTCATCAACTACTTCTCAGATGAGCGGATAAAAAACATCTTGAGTCCACTACACATCCCAGGAAGCACAGGTACTTCGCGTCCTTCCATCACAAACATTGCAACAGGACAGAGCCAAACTACTACATACATGGCTTAATTCTAAAACCTAACCCATCAACGGAGTTACCCCGAGGACGACGGCGCCATCTATTTCATCTTCATTAGCGGAGAAAGCCCGAGGACGATGGCGCCATCCAGTGCATCTTCATTAGCGGAGAAACCCCAAGGACGACGGCACCATCCAGTGCATCTTCATTAGCGGAGAAAGCCCGAGGACGACGGCGCCATCCAGTGCATCTTCAAGCCCAAACTGTGTCAACTTCTGCAGCACCGCTTGGCAAGATCACAGGCTGTGCGAAAAAATGACTGGCGTCGTGTGCGATGGACCTTTTCCACCATGTCCGGTAGGTTTGCCGGACGAAAGGAGTATGTTCCTAAAGAATGCAATCTGGGTGGACATAAAAAGATCAGTCTAGTGTAGGGACAATGTAATGCATCAAAGGAATGTCAGATTTCTCAAAAGTAAGCCACACAACAATTCTAATGTGTCAAAGGAATTTACAGGAATTAACAAGACAACATCTTTCCCTCAAAATAATGCATACATATTCACTACCCTAGGAATGCAAAGTGCTCGTTCCAGTTGCACACACTGAAAATTAAGTGTTGGACCTGATCAAGACAAGACAAAATTACCATAGAGAGGCTCACTTGTGTGACCAGCAGAAGAATTATCGCTACAAGAGCTCATCTTGGCTTGTCGAATCTCATACTAGACAAATTGTTGCACACTAGTGAAAACAAGCAACATCTCTGGGTAATTGATGGCCAGGACACGCGTGACATGAGAGAGAGCAAAGAGAGATACCTTGACGATCTCCATGGCGTCGGCAGCGGGGTCGGAGCGGTGGCGGCGTCCATGGAAGAGGCAGCACACAGCAGTCTACGCCTGAGGACAGTAACATTATCAAGTTAGTATGTGTGGTTAGTATCAACCTGAAGATAAATCTGCTGCAGAGTTTTCACTTTTCTGAAGAAAGAAGGAACTAAAAGTTTCAGGTTTCTGCAGTATTGTCGTCTCTAAAGATAAGTTGCAGCAAGCAAGCAAGCAAATATGGATTGGCATGACCCCATGAGAGGCAGGAGGTTTATACCTTCCATTGCATTCTAGGCCTCCATCTATGGTGGAAGCAATGGTGGAAGAAGGGAAGGGAAGGAAAACATGGAGCAGAAGAATTCTAAGAGCTAACACACCGACTTTAACTGAATCGTACCATCACTTTGAGAAAGGATTAAAGCAAGATTGCTTTTCTCTATGCACAATCACTTGACAGAGTAGCATCACAAGCTGCTTGAATTCAATATCACAAGCTATTGAGTTATAGTTAAGAGCATCGACGAAGGGGATGTCCAGCCATAATATGGTTGCTGCAATGGTGATTCGATGAAACATCACTTACTTTTCTGTACATAGGCCTCCTCTTTTCATCCTTGAGGGAGTTCCTATCCTCCACCAAATCCTTCCATCTCCTCTTCCAAAACTTTGCCACCAGTGATAATAATTGATCCTTCCCCGTGGCGAGCGTCTGGAACAAAGGTTTCGTCGTGTCCTCGATAACCCTATACTCCAGCAGATGGTACTGCTTGAGGGTCTTTGTTGGGCAAAAAACAAAGTCAAAGCAGGGAAATGGAGTCACACCAAATGGACACATGGCATCATCTAGAAATGGAAATAAGTAACTAGTAGTATCTGCTATGGTTACCAATGCAGCAAGGGAAAAATGGCTATCTTGCACTAGTCGCTATGGAATTGCTACTATATGCTGACCCCGACGAGACCAAATAATAACTCAGAAGCATCACTCCAGCAGAACAAGCCATGTGCATCGGAGATAAAACTCCCTGATTTTTCAATACATGTTTGAGTGAGGAACAGAGAGATAACATGATGGTGCGATGCAAGCACTAAGCATGGCAGTAAGGAAAGCCAAGATTTTCATCACATAAGATGGTAATTTTCGTTGGGATGTAGACTAGCTAGCTAGGGTTCTGCTATTCATTCTTCTGTAGCAAACAATATTTTTTGATCCATATATACAAAGTAAAGTGATCAACCAGCCTAGGAATGCAAACTGCTTGTTCCAGCTCCACACACTGAAAGTTAAGTGTTGGATCAGCAGAAGAATTATCTCTACAAGAACTCATCTTGGCTTGTCGAATCTCATACTAGACAAATTGTTGCACTAGTGAAAACAAGAAACATCTCCGGGTAATTGATGGCTGGGACACACAGGACATGAGAGAGAGCAAAGAGAGATACCTTGATGATCTCCATGTCATTGGCAGCAGGGTCGGAGCAGCAGCGGCGTCCATGGTAGAGGCGGCACACGGCGGTCTGCGCCTGACGACACCGACATTATCAAGTTAGTATGGTTAGTATGAACCTCAATAAAAATATGCACAGTTTTCAGTTTTTCGAACTAGGAATGAACTAAAAGTTTCAGGTTTCTGCATTTTTGTCGTCTCTGAAGATTAGTTGCAGTAAGCAAATATGGATGGGCATGAGAGGGAGTAAGGGCCACTGATGATGAATGCTAAACTAGGAGGAGCAGAGCCTGCACTCACCACCCACATAGAAGGCAGTGACAGAATCCCTTCCCCTGGCAAGAGCTTCGGATCAGCAGTGGCACTTGTTCTCAATGGACAAGGGAAGGCGTCATCAGACCATCATAGTCGAATTAGTGCCAGACGGCCTGCACAAGGATCACAAGAGACATGGATGGTCAATGCTATAGAAAAACAAGACAAGTGTTTGCTCAAAAGATACAATATGCATGCACAAGTACTCAAGCTTACTAGTTGAACCTGGGTACAAATCGATCTCTCCGAATAATGACTACAATCCCAGCCACCAGTCCATGGATTTGAAATGAGAATTAACTAATATTCCCTCTGTCCATAATATAAGATCTTATTACGTCCAATATTCTCACATATTGGACGTAAAAAGATCTTATATTAAGGGACGAAGGGAGTACAGATGAGAATACTCCAAAAAGTACCCATCGACGAGTGACATCATACACAGGAAAACAAATGAAACATTTTTTATTAATATGCATCTCTTGAAATTACTACATCAGAACCCAGCAAGAGCATCTACACAAAACAACAGAAAGGACGGAAAGGATTATCTCATCTGTGTAATGACTCCCAGAGGCAAAGAGACTTTTCTACAAGAAGGGTACAGTACACCCAAATGTTCTAAAGTCAGAAGGATCCTCTACAAGTACGGTGAATTCTTTTCACCGAAGATGCATGTGCTCTTCTACTTGATCGTTTATACTTGAAAGCATAACCATGCTAAGCCGGAGTGCACATACAACAGCAACAAGGGCTAGTACAACCAGTTGATGATGTTGAATTAAACATACAGCAAGACAATTAATCAAGCTAGCTAGGACACACCACAACAAAGTGTAAACCAAACACCAGGACCACGTCTACCAAATCAGAACCATGGTACTACTAATGCCAAAGATAGCACGCATTGTTGAAACTTGAAAGACAAAAACTGAAGACATCCATATATTTTCCCTTGTTCACTACATAGTATGCAGCAGAAGCATTGTTTGATCCTCCCCATGTTCCTGGTTGGATTGGTGTTGGCATTCGCTCCTCCCCACGTTCATGGCTAGCTACAATGATTTGCAGAGGATAGGACCTCCCCTCTCCTCTCTGAAGAAGGAAGGAAGCTTCTATTTTGTGTAGTTTCCCCTCTCTGAATATAAGTTGCAGCAAGCAAATTGGATGGGCATGCACAACCAGAGCATAGTTTTAGAGGGAGAGAAAGAGGAGGGTGATATATACCTCCCAACGTGGGAGCAGCGGCGACCCGGGAAGAAGCAGACCCGGAGGAGCGAAGCGGCGGTCTAAATAGAAACCACCACACAAGCACTTGACAAAGCAGCATCACAAGCTGCCAGAATGCAACATCACAAGCACTTGAGTTACAGTCAAGAGCGTCTACAATGGGAACGTCAGGCCATAGTAAGGTTGCTGCGATGGTGATTCAATAAAACATCACATACTTTTCTATACACAGGGCTCCTCTTTTCGTCTTTGAGGGAGTTCCTCTCCTCCGCCAAATCCTTCATCTCCTCTTTCAAAACTTTGTCATCAGCGGGATGAAGTGCTCCTTCCCCTAGGCGGGCGTCTGGAACGGCGGTTCATATCATGTCCTCGATGCCCTGTACTCCACCTTGGTCATCATTGAGGGTCTCTGTTGGGCAAACATCAATGTCAAAGCAGAGAAATGGAGTCACACTAAGGGACATGGCAGCAATTAAGAAATGGAAATACATAACTAGTACTTTATCATGGCAGCAATTAAGAATCTATAAGAGCGTTTACATCACTACTTTAGTGATCTAGACGCTCTTATATTTGTTTACGGAGGGAGTATATGTGATGTTGTTACCAGTGCAAGAGAGATAAATTGCAATCTTACGCAATTTGAATATCATCTTATCTTACTATTACAAGTGTGTGTTTATTATAAACGACATGGCAGGCAGCTCAGGTCTGCACCTGTCATCATTTTGCCCATACATATACATACATACATCAAGAGAAGCAAAACTTAGCAGATTGGAAGGCTTGTTGTACAAGGGCGTGATCACAAATGAAATAGTAGACTATTTCAGGATGGTGCTATATATTCTGTAGCAAACAAAGTTGTACGATCCATACAAAGTGATGCAATTAGACCAGACATAATTGCCATAGAAAGGCTAACATGTGCAAATCGCTACAAGAGCTCATCTTCTCTTGTCAAATCTCATACTGGCACACACACAAATTGTTGTACTAGTGAAAACCAATAAGCAGCATCTATGGGTACATAATTGATGGCCGGGACATGCAGGACATGAGAGATACCTTAAGGAGC
>NW_021222494.1:0-1954 GCF_002162155.2 Triticum dicoccoides
AATTTTACAAACTTAGGCGAGTACTAGACTGCAGCTAAGCCTCCGAGTGGGAGAACTTAGGCGAGTACTAGACTACAGCTAAGCCCCCGAGTGGGAGGATTGCTCTCCACTCGGTAGGATTTTGCAAACTTATGCGAAACGGATTCGCGGCTAAGCCTCCCAAGTGAGAGGCTTACCCATCACACGGTGGGATTTTCTTTCGAACTTAGGCAAAACGGATTCGCGGCTAAGCCCACCCACTGGGGGATTTCAGAGGTAAATAAAAGCAACAACAATCATGCGAGAAGACTGAAAAGCTCTTGTCTTTGACGAACAAATTACAAAGGTACTTCTTATTACATTTTATTCGAATGAGTGCTTAAGTATAAAAGGGGCGGAGCAGCTCCGCGTTCCAAGCCCGTGGCTCGTCTTTCTGATGCTCAACACTGTAAAGATGGTATGCTCCATTGTGGAGAACTTTGGTGATGATGAAGGGGCCTTCCCAAGCCGGGGTGAGCTTGTGTGGTTTCTGTTGATCCACTCGAAGAACCAGGTCTCCCTCTTGAAAGGTTTGGCCCCTCACGTTCCTGGCATGGAATCGACCGGATCAAGGCCATCTCTCTTTCCTCCTCTAAGAGATCGACTGAATCCTGTCGGGCCTGCTCTGCTTCTTCTTCGGAGAAGAGCTCGACTCGAGGCGCATTGTGGAGCAGGTCACTCAGCAGAACAGCTTCAGCTCCATAGACCAAGAAGAAAGGAGTTCGTCCAGTCGACCGATTGGGAGTTGTCCTCAAACCCCACAGAACTGACGGAAGTTCATCGACCCAAGCGCCTGCTGCGTGTTTGAGGTCATGCATCAGTCGGGGTTTTAATCCTTTGAGAATCGGGCCATTAGCTCTTTCTGCTTATCCGTTCGACTGCGGGTGAGCGACTGAAGCATAGTTGACTCGTGTGCCTTGAGAAGCGCAGAAAGCTCTAAACTCGTCAAAATCGAAGTTCGACCGTTGTCCGTGATGATGATGTGTGGAACTCCATATCTGAATGTCAATTCTCTGATAAAACTGACAACGGTGCTGGCTTCAAGACTCTTGATAGGTTTAGCTTCGATCCATTTGGTAAACTTTTCGACTGCCACGAGCACATGAGTGAAGCCGCTCCTACCAGTTCTCAGTGGTCCAACCATATCCAAACCCCAAACAGCAAAGGGCCAGACGAGAGGAATGGTCTTCAGGGTTGACGCTGGCTTGTGAGACATGTCCGAGTAAAACTGGCAGCCTTCACAGCTGTCGACTATATCTTTCACCATTTCATTTGCTCACGGCCAACAGAATCCGGCTCGGTATGCTTTAGCCACGATGGCCTGAGAGGACGCATCGTGGCCACAGGTCCCCAAGTGGATGTCGTTGAGGATCATTCGACCTTCTTCTGGCGTTATGCATCTCTGACCGACTCCGGTCACGCTTTCCCTGAACAATTGTCCTCTTATCACAGTAAAGGCCTTGGATCGATGGAAGATCTGCTGAGCCTCTTCTTTGTCTTCTGGGAGTTCTTTTCTGATGATGTATGCAATGTACGGCACTGTCCAGTCGGGTGTGATGAGCAGAACCTCCATGATTAGGTCGACCACTGCTGGGACCTCGACTTCAGTCGGATCTGTGGCGCTCTTAGGCTGCGGGGGTCTTCAGTAAAAGGATCTTCTTGAACGGTCGGTGTGTGAATATGCTCCAAAAACACATTGCTGGGAATGGCTTCTCTCTTGGAACCTATCTTTGCCAAGTCATCGGCTGCTTGATTTTTCAGTCGGGGTATGTGATGGAGCTCTAACCCCTCAAACTTTTTTTCCAACTTCCTCACCGCGTTGCAGTAACCAGTCATGGCTGGGCTTCTGACGTCCCACTCCTTCATCACTTGATTGACTACCAAATCTGAGTCGCCGTAGACCATGAGGCGACGGACGCCGAGTGAGATGGCCATA
>NW_021222495.1:0-725 GCF_002162155.2 Triticum dicoccoides
AAGTTAGTCACAACTATTTTTTCTTCTATTTATTTCTGAATTGTAATAAGTCATTAAAAATAAGCATCTATGCTCATTTTTTTAGTAAAGTTAATCACAATTATTAAAGTTAAGTCATTAAAAATAAGCATATATGCTCATTTTTTAGTTAAGTTAATCACAACTAATAAAAAAGAGGTGCAATGCTCGTTAATTTGCTTCAAGCCTTTCGGAATAGTGTCAACTGCACTGCACATAGCTCTGTGCAGTCTACCATATTCCTTAAGGCTTGAAGCTAACCAACGTGCAGGTGAGCATTGAGCCTCTTCTTCATCGTCTATGCACTCAGGGCTTATAAACAGCTGCGAGTGCCTCTCGCTTGGCGAGGTGGGACTAAAAAAACAATTGCAGAAAGAATCAACTAAAAAACAGCTGCAGAAAAAGAAATTAGACGGGTCCATTGGTACCGGTTGGAGGCGCCAACCGGTACCAATGCCCCTCTTTGGTACCGGTTGGTGCCACCAAGCGGTACCAATGCCATCCTTTTGTCCCGGTTGGAGCCACCAACCGGGACCAAAGGTCCTCGTTTCCCGCCCTTTAGGCTGCCGAAAAGAGGCCATTGGTTCCGGTTGGTGGCTCAAACCGGGACAAAAGGCAGGCATTGGTACCGGTTTGCCGTACGAATCGGGACCAAAGCCTTTGCTATATAAGTAGCACTGCCTCCCCGCCTCGACTTCGGTCTCTCC
>NW_021222496.1:0-1508 GCF_002162155.2 Triticum dicoccoides
TTGGGACTAACCTACTAACTAGAGGCCCAGCCTGAATTGCTGTTTTTTTGCCTATTTTAGTGTTTCCAAGAAAAGGAATATCAAACGGAGTCCAAATGGAATGAAACCTTTAGGAGCGATCTTTTTGGAACAAACGAAATCCAGGAGACTTGGAGTGGATGTCAAGAAGCAGCCGAGGCGGCCACAAGGGTGTCTGGCGCGCCCTAGGGGGGTAGGCGCGCCCCCCACCCTCATGGCCCCCTTGTGGCTCCCCTGACCGACTTCCTCCGCCTATATATATATATATATATATATATATATATATATATATATATATATATATATATATATATATATATATATATATATATATATGTACCCTGAAAACATCCAGGGGCACCACAAAAACCTATTTCGGCGCTCCGCCGGAGGGGGGATCGACCATGGAGGGCTTCTACATCAACACCATAGCCTCTCCGATGAGTTGTGAGTAGTTTACCACAGACCTTCGGGTCCATAGTTATTAGCTAGATGGATTCTTCTCTCTCTTTGAGTCTCAATACAATGTTCTCCTCAATCTTCTTGGAGATCTATTCGATGTAACTCTTTTTGCGGTGTGTTTTGTCGAGATCCGATGAATTGTGGGTTTATGATGAAGTTTATCTATGAGAAATATTTGAATCTCCTCTCAATTCTTTTATGTACGATTGGTTATTTTTGCAAGTCTCTTCAAATTATCAGTTTGGTTTGGCCTACTAGATTGATCTTTCTTGCAATGGGAGAAGTGCTTAGTTTGGGTTCAATCTTGTGGTGTCCTTTCCCAGTGACAGCAGGGGCAGCAAGGCACGTATTGTATTGTTGCCATCGAGGATAAAAAGATGGGGTTTATATCATATTGTTTGAGTTTATACCTCTACATCATGTCATCTTGCCTAATGCGTTACTCTGTTCTTATGAACTTAATACTCTAGATGCATGCTGGATGGCAGTCGATGTGTGGAGTAATAGTAGTAGATGCAGGCAGGAGTCGGTCTACTTGTCGCGGACGTGATGCCTATATACATGATCATGCCTAGATAATCTCATAACTATGCACTTTTCTATCAATTGCTTGACAATAATTTGTTCACCCACTCGTAATACTTATGATATCTTGAGAGAAGCCACTAGTGAAACCTATGGCCCCCGGGTCTATCTTCTATCATATAAGTTTTCCATCTATATTATTTTGCAATCTTCACTTTCCAATCTATATCATAAAAGTACCAAAAATATTTATCTTATCTTATTATCTCCATCAGATCTCACTTTTGCAAGTTACCATGAAGGGATTGACAACCCCTTTATCGCATTGGTTGCGAGGTTCTCGTTTGTTTGTGTAGGTACGAGGGACTTGTGAGGAGCCTCCTACTGGGTTGATACCTTGGTTCTAAAAAAACTGAGGGAAATACTTACGCTACTTTGCTGCATCACCCTTTCCTCTTCAAGGGAAAACCAACACAGTGCTCAAGAGGTAGCAAGAGGGATTT
>NW_021222497.1:0-1663 GCF_002162155.2 Triticum dicoccoides
GATGACGTTTAACACACCCCAAAAAATTTCAAAATAGCCACCTAGTTGCGGATGACGTTTAACACACCCCAAAGTTCACGAAGCAAGCACGAAGGAACTCGATACTCTCATGGTCTAAGGAATTATGAAAACATTAACTATCTTAATGATATTAACCATAAACTTGTGACGAAAGAATCTCATAGCATAACATCAATTTGGGTCGATTCAACACAAGTGTTCTACCAACATCGTGCCCTCAAAATTGCCTATGATCAAGAAAACAGGATCATCATGCAATACTTGAGCCTGTCTTAGAGGCAAGACTAGGAATACATTTAACATTTAGTATACCACACGTGCACATGAGTTTCCCTCCGAGCCTCGTGGATATTGTAGACTCGAGAATCATTGCAGTTATAGCATGGAAGCTAACCATTCATTACAAACTTTGGAGATACAAAATAACTGTTGTTGCTGCCTCTAGGGGATATCTCCTACACATATAATATTAGAAATGAAACAGAGCTCCCACTCACTTTCTTATAAATACGGGCTTCTCCAAAAGTCCGTATAAAATCATATGCTTTGATCACACTATCAAAGCGTATATTCCAACTCCGAGAGGCTTGCACCAGTCCATAAATGGATCGCTGGAGCTTGCACACTATCTTAGCACCTTTAGGATCGACAAAACCTTCCGGTTGCATCATATACAACTCTTCTTGAAGAAATCCATTAAGGAATGCTGTTTTGACAATTGCTAACATAATATCGATAGACTTATGCATCGCTACGGGTGAGAAGGTCTCATCATAGTCAACTCCTTGAACTTGTCGAAAACCTTTCACAACAAGTCGAACTTGTAGACAGTAACATTACAATCAGCGTCGGTCTTCTTCTTGAAAATCCATTTATTCTCTATGGCTTGTCGATCATCGAGCAAGTCAACCAAAGTCCATACTTTGTTCTCATACATGGATCCCATCTCAGATTTCATGGCCTCAAGCCATTTTGCGGAATCTGGGCTCATCATCGCTTCCTCATAGTTCATAGTTTTGTCATGGTCTAGTAACATGACTTCCATAACAGGATTACCGTACCACTCTGGTGCAGAACATGCTTTGTTTGTCCTATGAGGTTTAGTAGTAACTTGATCTGAAGTTTCATGATCATCATCATTAGCTTCCTCACTAATTGGTGTAGGCATCAGTGGAACTGATTTCTGTGTTGAACCACTTTACAATTCGAGAGAAGGTATAATTACCTCATCAAGTTCTACTTTCATCACACTCACTTCTTTCGAGAGAAACTCCTTCTCTGGAAAGGATCTAATCGTAGCAACAAATATCTTGCCTTCAGATTTGTGATAGAAGGTGTACCCAACAGTTTGTTTTGGGTATCCTATGAAGACACACTTCTCCGATTTTGGGTTCGAGCTTATCAGGTTGAAGATTTTTCACATAAGCATCACAGCCCCAAACTTAGGTTTCTTGCTAAACCACAGTTCATATGGTGTCGTCTCAACGGATTTAGATGGTGCCTTATTTAACATGAATGCAACCGTCTCTAAAGCATAACCCCAAAACGATAGTGGTAAATTGGTAAGAGACATCATAGATCGCACCACATCTAATAAAGTACGGTTACGATGTTCGGACACACCATTACGTTGTGGTGTTTC
>NW_021222498.1:0-634 GCF_002162155.2 Triticum dicoccoides
AGCATCTCAAGCCTGAGACCGGCTGCTCAACATCCGTGCCAGGCTCGGCGTGTTCGCCAATCTGCGGCCAGCCACGGTGTTGCCGTAGGTATATATCCCTATCTTGTTTCAGCTTCAGTGCATTTCACATAAGTACTATGCTTTACTCGACAGCACTGCCTTTCGTACTCTAGTTTGCTAGTTGCATCCAAGGCCATGTATCGAACGCATCAGATTGTCTCCTGCATCCCCGATGTAATATCTAGTAGCGGCACATAGTTTAACCAAGCAGCAAAATACTAGCAAATGTAGCCATAGCTGCAGGATTTGGGATGGGTGGACTTGTTTAATTCACTTAAGAATAATAATGTCCTGTGTAACTACTTCCCTCTCTGCTCAGTTAACTAGCTACCTCACTGGTTGTTGCCGTGGTGGTTTAGGGTCCTGGAGAACGCTTGCAGGGACGACGAGGAGATGCGCGCCATCCTTGGCGACAGCATCGGCAACCTGGAGCTCATGAAGCAGAGGGTGCATTTTTCTGTAATAATAAATTACCGGGGTCTTGATTCTTGGGGCCACAAAGTGCAGTGCGTCTGCTGTGCTGAAATTGTAGAGCTTTGTGTGCTTGCTGTGCAGATACAAGAGAGGGTGCGCG
>NW_021222499.1:0-993 GCF_002162155.2 Triticum dicoccoides
GGGGGGGATGGCAACGAAGATAGCCAATATAATGTTTATACGGGCGGATGGTCCTGGTGAAGGCTGGAGCTCAGGGAGGGTCCGTGGTTGGCGGTGTAGGGAGGGTATGTGTGTGTGTGGAATAGGAGCTACATAGTAGGTACGGCCGGTGTCGTGGTTCTAAGCCTGACAGTAGAGTGGGGGGTAGGTATGGAGAGGCAAGGTCCTAGCTATGGAGAGGTTGTAAGCACAAAGGATGTACGAGTTCAGGCCCTTCTCGGAAGAAGTAACAGCCCTACATCTCGGAGCCCGGAGGCGGTCGAGTGGATTATGAATGTATGGATTACAAGGTGCCGAACCCTTCTGCCTGTGGAGGGGGGTGGCTTATATAGAGTGCGCCAGGACCCCAGCCAGCCCACGTAGGAGAGGGTTTAAGGTGAGTTAAGTCTGGGGCGTTACTGGTAACGCCCCACATAAAGTGCCTTTACTATCATAAAGTCTACTTAATTACAGGCCGTTGCGGTGCAGAGTGCCTTTTGACCTCCTGGTGGTCGAGTGAGTCTTCGTGGTCGAGTCCTTCAGGCCAGTCGAGTGAATCCTCGTTGGTCGACTGGAAGGCGACCTCTTCTAGGGATGTCCTAGGGTAAGTTACTTGGAACAGGTCCATGACCCTACCCTAGGTACATAACCCCATCATTAGCCCCCGAATGGATTGAGGCTTCGAGCGAAGAAGGAGTTGATGTCGTTTCCGATTAACCTTTGCGCTCTAGTTGTGCGCTGTTCTGGATCAAAGAATCTCTTCGTTGACAGGGAGCAATTTGTCTTCGGTCGACTCGATCCATTCTATTTTTGCGTCGAGTGATCTTTCGAGCTTCGACGATCTCCGAGCGACGGATCGCCGGAAACACCGCGTCTGACAGACTGATTTGTTGCTCGCGGATTCCGCGGGGTGCGAAATTTGGGGGCGCGCGCGAAGCGGGGCAGACCGCGGCATTCGGATGGGACGGGGCATAG
>NW_021222500.1:0-575 GCF_002162155.2 Triticum dicoccoides
AGGCGCGCGCAAGAGCCTGCGACCAATGGATTGAAGAGGGATGGATCGCCACAGGAACCGGAGGAAGGGAGGGAGAGAGTAATGGAGGAGAGGAGAAGCCAGCGCGTGCATGGGGCGAAGAGAAGGCTGTGCCTGCGCCATTAAATGAAGAGTTGCGTTGGTTTTGGGAGAGGATCATTCAATGAGTCCCTGATTTCAAGGAGAGAATTGAAGAGCATTGTTCAGAACGAGATTTGTTCAGCGGATTGACTAGAATCCGGTCAGAGATTTATTAGGAGGAGAGAGATGGGATTCGAATAAGTAGGCCCCACGTCCGTCCACCTTCAGCCTGGCCGGGATTGATTCAAATTAGGTCAGATTTGACATGGTATTTGTCCAGAATTCCTAAGATATTGCAAGTGAGTTGATTTCTCTCTCTATATGTTTTGCTGTTACGTTTCCAAATCAGCAGTACTTCCAAATTCTAGTATAAATTAGTATTTCCTAATTACCATCTATACCTATACCAATATAAAAAGACCCGGTGGGGCAGATCTAACAGATCTCGGCCATCCATTCGCATTCATCCAACAGTT
>NW_021222501.1:0-1271 GCF_002162155.2 Triticum dicoccoides
CACACATCAACAATAGATTCATCAAATACAATAGAAGATTAGTCTTTGAATACAATTCATCATATTAGTCTCCGAATACAATTCATCATATTAGTCTCCGAATTAAAAAGACCGAACAAAGATAGAACATTATATTACAAGTCTCGAGACCGCGAGTAGCGAGTTTGTCTTCGCATTACAAGTCGATATCGATCATCTAAACTACCATCACATAGAAGAGAGCTGCGGTCATCACGATGAGCATCATCACGATGAAACTCGTCTTCATCCGGTTCCTCCAACGCTCCCTCCCCTCTCCCGCTAGATAGTGGGCGTATCTAGATTCGGCCTCGGCCCTAGTGGTGTACCCTTTGTAACTGTTACCGCTGAATCGGTGAACCTGTCTCCGACACTCCTCCCAGTCATCGTAGACTCCGGGAACCTTACCCTTGTATACGACATACGTCGGCATCACTATGCACTAGCCAAATGAAACGTTAGTACCAATTCACAGACAATACATAAGCAATATATAATTATGCAACAGAACGATCGGAAGAGAAAAGCAAGACATTAATAGCATCGATTACATCTAAGTTGAACGACTCTCAAAACCAAAGAGACATACTACAATTTCATTAAAGTTTAATTACAACATGAGCCAATCGATGTTTCAGAACTAGACAACTCGACTCAAGGGACCGGAGCGTGGATGAAGCCGCCGTCTATCGTGGGAGTCATGAAAGAACGGGCGTTGTCATCCTGCATTTGTAGCATTGTGTCGATGTCACTGTTGGACGGTTGATTTCTGAGGTAGAACTGCTCCGAGGTACGAAGGACATCTTGATGGATGATTTCCGCAAACTCCGACTGGATGCGAAAGAATTCTTGTCGGAGGTCCGCGTCCTGGATTGCCGACACGCTCGCGGCCCAATCTTGGAGTTTACTCGGTAGCAGAAGTTGATGATGGTCCCGTACGATCGCCCGCATGTGATGGATGGCGTAGTAGGCACCCTTCTGACCGCCAGGCGGCTGCTTGACGCAGCAGAACATCGTATTGTGGGAGAACACGTGCTTGCCGTACTTACGAATAGGCCTGGTGAAGGTGCCTCCAGATTGGGCGTAGCCGGGGAGAACATCATCAAGAACCTTCTTGACATTTGTGTAGTCTACGTTCGACTGACGGTCCGGGTCGAAATACGTGGCCATGGAATATTTGGGGCTTAGGAGGATGAGCGTACAACGTGTGTCACTGCAGAAAACACGGAATGTTAAAAGAAAAACGATCGAAA
>NW_021222502.1:0-7445 GCF_002162155.2 Triticum dicoccoides
ACAACAAATATTATCCATCCTTCAATTTTCTACATATAGTTCATATAGGAATCTCTAAAACGACTTATATTTAGGAACTGAGGGAGTATCTAGGAATGTTTTGGTTCAGCTCTTAGGATACAACAGACTTAGAAGAGTTTTGCTTTTGCATCATACATTTGACAGAAAAACGGGTTCAACTCCCTTTTGTGTTCTGCCGACTTCGGCACAACTACATGTACCCATGCTCTACCGGAGGTACATCGTTCAGTTGTTTTCAAGTGTTGAAAGGTATGAATGCTTCACTCTTTGTTCTAATCCTTAGAAGAAGAATGGTAGTAAAGGCTTACGATATGATATCTCACTATATTTGATTTCTGGATGTCATGTTCCCTTTCTTTTTTTCATAAAGGAATTCCAGTGTTCCTTTTTATTGTGAAATAGGAATTCCACTTTTATCAGGTGATTTGAGACCGAAAGCAGATTCACCTTTTCTCCCTCCAGAGAGTCAAGTATGTTGTTCTTGCTTGGGAATATTTTGTAACCAAGTATAATTTTGCAATAGGCTACTTACCAACTATGACCATGCATAGGATGGAAGAGGCACTTGGAAAAGGCCAGCAAGTCGATCACCTTTACACATATATGCTTTGGAACTTGATACATCCAATCCAAGTACTTTGTTTGTTTATGTCACAGTATGATTCAGATTATGCTAACGTGTAGAATTGCTTCAAGTGCAAATAAGAAACCTTCAACTATTGGGCATTCTGAATATATGGTGCTAATCTAGCTAAAGTTGAAGGTATGATCATATAAAAACCAGTGATGGATGACCAGATGGATGTATTTGGCCTATTTTTCAGTTTTTCGCTCACCGTGAAGCATTGCCTGCCCATCAACAATAATGTCCACTTAGTTTTAAATTACCACTTATAGGTGACCCAGATTAAACCAAAATAAGACACTCCTTACCATGGTTTCCCAACTTATTGCTCTTTGAGACATGCTTGAGAATTACAAAAACATTTGAGGTGGAAAAAGATTTATCCTTACAGACTGTATTTTAGGAATTTATATACCATCGGCAAAATATACTAAAGATAAATAAGTAGTTGCTTTTTATTTATCATAATCAAATGTATGCCTCACCTCTATATTTCTTCAGAGTCCTGCAATATCCTATATTGAAAATTTATAATTAATTTGCATGTGCGAGATGGTCATATGTAGGCCATGGAAACGATGCAGGGCAAGAAGAACATGGTGCGGACGTGATCAAATACTCTCATCAATGTCGACAAGGGCGGAAAGTAGGATAAACGACAAAACAGGTGTGGTCCCGTGTTGAAATAGAGGACGTATACCTGTGGCGGATTTTATTTCACCCGTTGCAACGCACGGGTATTTTTGCTAGTAAATATGAAAGCACACAGCAGTGCACTACATAAGTCATAAAAATTACTATGCTATTTCTAAACTATAGAATTAATTATACCATTAGTTCATATCATGAGCTAAAAAATTCCTACATTGCAGATAAACTACATTAGATTTGATCGATTTCTCAAGTTTGGAATTTCTAATTCACATCTAGTAGATTGATTTTTGTTTAGCCACAAACCCCAAAGTCCGCAAAAACCTGCGTACAAATCGCAACGGCATCAACTCCATACACCCACGGGACCACCCTACACGTCGGCTTTGATTCGATCTACATCGATAGAGCGCCGGCATCGCCTAATTCTTAACAACGCATATATGCCTGCCCCTCCCATGTCCCTCAGTATTAACTCCTTTTTATTATTGCATTGCATGCATGCCACACCCTTGGTATTAATACCAATTCCTTTATGTTATTCTCTCCTTCATATTTTTTTGAATCTCCCAGTCTTCTTTTATCCATACTGATCACACAATTTATTCTCTTCTTTATTTATTACTTCTGTATGCCCATTGAAATCGATCATTCATACTCCTTCCGATCCATATAGGCCCTCATAACATATATACATTTAGGACTCCTCTTTTATACTCCCAGGAGTATGTACTCCCTAATTGAATAAGGTAGCTAGATGGATATCTGTTGATCACGCCCGTACAAGAAGCAAACTAACTAGCTTAAGCATGCATAACTACTACCTATAACAAAGGGCATGCAAGCGGTGGCTTAAGTTTAGATAAATGGAAGCTCATCCTGGACGCCATGTTTTGCATATACTACCTTCACTTTTTTTGCATTGGTAAAAATGACTATATGGCATACATATGAATCATGTGTTAGGAATTACACCCACAATGAACGATGACTAGGTATATCTGAAACAAAATAAGAGCATGAAGTTACCGGTTACTGCCACATTTGCTGATGGAGTATATACTGACCTTTTTTTAAGAGTATAAACTTCATATATAAGGAGTATATACTGATTTCTTTGACGGAGTACACATTGATTTTTTTAAAGGAGTATATACTGAATTTTTATTGAAAGAATACATACAAAATTTATTTTTAAAGGCATATATACTTTTTTTGCGAGGAGTATATACTGACATTCTAACTGGTATGTCTGCATTTTTATAAGGAATAGATACTAACTTTTTTAAGGAGTATAAACTCATCTAAAAAAGGGGTATGTGCTGTCCTTTTTATGATAGAGTATATTACTATATACCACATTATTTGCAGGTATGTACTTCATTTTCCATGATAGAGTATATACAACACTTCCCCTAAAAAGAGTATATACAACATTATTCATGAATAAGTATATACTACCTTCTGAATGTTTGGAGTAGTACACTGAAAAAATTCCTTGCAGAAGGAATATATTATATCTAAGATACAACCTGAAGAATAGAGTATATATTTTCGGAAAACATACTTTCAATGCATCGTCGGTAGAAGTATGCATTTATTTTCATCATACAACCTTTACATTGAAGGAAGCATGCACGTACAGAGTTGAACATCAAATCGGTTTCAGTCCACAACGGACTGAGATTGTGCGATTTGGGTAGGGAGAAAATTAGAAGGATATAGATGCTGGTCTGTATGCTATTTACATAGCTAGTCTTTGTTCAAGAATCAAGATGATATGATACACGGCACGCATATAAAAACTAGTACCAAGCTGATGTGTAGCAGGGTTGATATAGCTCGGACGTTGAATGATATGAAAAATACCCCGTAGAGTGGACTCTCAGGTCCTCATGGCTTAACTAATAACTAGAGTATTACAGGACCAATGTTTGTATTCATCAGTTGTCGTGAACCACAGAAATGGAAAACTGCACTGTTTCACCGCCCGGGATGAAATAATCGTCGCCGCCTTGCCGCCGCTGACGCACATGTTGCACTGAACACATTTGATAGATGTGAAGAGCATAGGTTGCCGGCCACCGCGACTCAGCTCATATGTTTCATCAAACCCCTGTTGCACGCGTCTCGTCTCCTTTGTCGCTGCTGCGGCATCTCATCTTTGCCGTGTAGCGGTCGATCGCCCGACTTCAGCACTGAGCGACCTGTAGCAAGTAAGAGTAGGAGGAACATATGAATGCCTGAATTAACAAGAACACTACTTGCAATTAACTATGTGGAAGAAATTATTAGCTCGTTGAATTTTGACGAAGCCATCGCCGGCCGGCGGCCAACAAAGATGGTTCCTGCGAGAATAACCATGTTGTGAGTCGCTGCCTATACGTAGGCAATGCACACACCCAGATCCTATTTTAATGGAAGATTTTTGTACACCAAACCTGATCCATGCCATGAGATATAGTCAATTATTAATTAATGCTTTATTTAATTACACAATGGTTAAATGGGTATGCATCCCCCGACATGGTAGCACGCATCGTGAGTTGTGGTCGGGTTGGGAGTATGTACTCCCAGGAGTATCAACCCATTTTCCCAAAATATATTATATATATAATTTATTGCGTGTTAGCATTTCCTAAAATACACCATAAAAAATAGTTAGGTTAATTAAGTTTATGCCCTGAACAAAAATTTAAAGTGGTTAACAAAAACAAATAATAGCACGGTTGGAAACTACACATTTATCTGATCAAATTACATATATAAATTATTTTAATCTGAATTACGTTGCGAAGTTATTGCATAGTCATGTTTAACATATTCTTTGTAAATTAAATAATAATACCCAGGGACCTAACGGGCTGAAAACAGAGTGAACTGGGTCTACTGCAGCTGGACACGGAATACTCACCAGCGCCAAGGTGCGCGAGATAGCTGTTGTCGCTGTTGGGCCGAAGCCCAATAGAGAAAGGGCACTTAATGTTGCACTGTGGGTTATTTAAAGAAAAAATCAGGGGCTTTTTTGTAAAACATATGACGACAGACGGGCAGAAATGCTCTGTTCTTTATTAGTAGGTATAGATATAGAAACAAGAGAAATTCGGTTACACTTCGCCAGAAGGTTACTTACAAGAAAACCTGTGCTTTCTCTTATCAAACACTCTGAGCTACTGAGACTAGTAGCATACTTAGCACACATATTTGCTGGAACGTTAGCATCCCTCAAAACATGCCGAACCAAGAAAGAGGTGAATACTGAAGATATTTCCCTACTTTCATCAAAGATAGACTACCACAATTGACCTGCCCATCATAATGGATGCCACCCAGCATGTACGCGTGGAAAGAGATGGTGTGCGGGTACTATGCTGGTAATGGAAGGGCTTTCTCGGGTTCAAGGATTCACGATGCATGCCGCTTTGTGCTTGCATGTCATTGTTAATCCGCTATGTATATATGTTAATGTTTTACTCTCATGGTTTAGATGGACGATGGTTATAGATATGGAATGATAGTGGACAATAATCAAGCAAGCCAGCTTGCATCTATCAATCTCAAAGGCTCCTTTGCTCAACTCAACTCGGAGAAGTTCTCTAGAGAGCAGATGCGGAACGAAAATGTAGGACCAAAAGATTTTGGACCCTTGCGTCGTCCTCCCGGGAGTGGATTTCCCAGGGACGCCACCCGCTCCCACCCCCTACTAGTCATGGAGCCAGGAAAGTTGTATCAGGGGGTCGGTCAAATTTTTTTGTGCCCAAAACTGAAATGAGTGTAACAGCAAAATATTTCTTCATACATTATACCACCATTCACTCTCAATAGCAATTTCCTTTTCTGGTACTTTTTTCGTCCAATTGAGGACCAGCAACCAAATAATTTTTTTAATACTCTTCCTCCCTTCCTTTCAAAAAATGCATAGCTACAAGCTTTCATTCATTTTAGCCACCATAATTTTATCATAAGTCAAAACAAAGCAAAACATAAATTTGAAGAAAATACATACCAATGCACTACCAAACTTAGAAATGAAAGAGTGAGTTGGGGAGGATTACCTTCAAATCTATCTTTGTTGTACTCCCTTCATCCCTACTAAACTTGTTTATTTATAATTGACAGCTTATTTCCTTTCTCCAAGAAATACATGGAAGGTAGCAGACACGACCTACTACAGTTATGGTTCAGAGCTAACTTGGGAGGAGAAAATTTATCTTGTCTTACTTGCTAATGATGGTAAGACTTTTAAGATCAATTATGAAGTTACCCAAAATTATAGTGGATCTGTACCACTAGTCCACGAGTTGAGCGATGGTAAGATCCATGCAAATAGCATGGTAAGATTTTTTTTTTACTATTGTATCACTAGTCCATCTTTTGCATACATTCTTCTTAAGTACACCATATTGCTAATGATGTTACTAGTATGTTCTTCAAACAGAAGCTTTCGAAGGATGTTGGGCCTCAGCAGATGTATACTGAAGGTGAAATGAGTATTATTAGCTTATGACCAAGTCTGCCGGTGGCTTTTCCAAAGTGCATACTCGACTTCTCTAACAGATGTTCTCAAAATCAAAGGATGGATAATAGTAATGAATGTGTGTAGGCAACCAATTGGAGATGGAATCGATGTGCGCATGCCACAAATTGGAGATAGGTGGATCTCTATTCTCCGTATTGCAGATGGAGGGGTTTATTACCTAAGAGAGAGGAGTAGGTCCTAGCTAGTACTTGTCATGTGACATAATGATGATGAGTAGGTCCTAGTTAGTAAGAAAATTAATAGAACTAGTTTATTTCTAGTAAGTGCTTAGTTGAATTAGTTGAATTAGTTCAATTAATAGAACTAGTTGAATTAGTTGCATTAATAGAACTAATAAGTGTTTAATGTTTCACCTATGAACATAGGAAATGTCATTTGACAACGAAAACGATTTCATTATGTGCGAATACTACGAAGACCAGCGTGGCCTGTGTGACAGAAATTTCCTAGTTGATGATAGGCGCTTCAGCATCAAGCTGGATGAGACCTTCAAAGTGGATACAGTAAGTCACAACGACAAGTCTTTTTTCGTAATTAAGCATGACTTATGCTTCATTTGCTTCAACTTATAATTTTAAATTTTCACTATTCTACTAGCGTATCCCCTGCCATGCAGGAATTTTTGTCTTGGATAAGATAGGTTTCAGTCCTAACAAAACTATGGAGGTAAAGAGAGTTTACTTGAAGACCGAGCATGGTTATACCTTCAACGTCAAATTATACAATGCAGACACCTACACCTATTTTGAATGCAAAACTTGGCAAGCACTATGCAAGGCTTATGCATTTGAGTCTGATATGTTTATCACCTTCGATATTCGTCCCGAAGATAATATTGAAGGTAATAGAGACATTTGGGTCGATGTGCAGACGCCTCCAGTTCTACCATTATGTGAGTTTCTCAGCCATATTTATGTCTTCGATATTGTTTATTAAAAAATAGTTGACAACTAATTTCTATTGACAGCTTATTTCCATTCAAGCAAACATGTCCAGCGCTTGGTAGACAGGACAGTCCACTATCCTGGGGCTGAACTAAACTGCGAGGAGATAAGTCATTATGTTTCATGGCTTGAGGATCTTGATGATCTCAAGAGAAATTATTTTCCTGAATTCGAAAATCTTAGTACTCAAAACGTGGGACCAATAGTGATCGTATTGAACTACGGTCACATCTATTTAGGAAAAATGGTAAGATTTTTACTATTTGTCCTCAGTGCATCTTTTGCATACATTATTTTTCAAGCTAAACTTCATTGCTAAGTAATGTTACTATACAATGTTCTTCAACAGGGACTCCTGATGACAGTTGTGCCTCAGTGGATCGGTACTAAAGGTCGCATGTCAATGGTTAGCTTACGGCCAAGAGTACCTACATTGCACATGAGTGCATTCAGGATTTTTACAACCGAGGAATGCTTAATAATGGAAGACTAGAGCAAAATTGTGAAGGATCACGGAGAAGTACTAGGGGGCAGCAATCAAAAGCGCAGCCCACGATTAGAAGACATGTTCATCTGCATGCCTCAATATGATGAATCAAGAGAGCCATACATGTTCTATGCTATTTTACCTAAGAGAGAGAGCAACAAGAGTGATTAGCTAGTT
>NW_021222503.1:0-672 GCF_002162155.2 Triticum dicoccoides
TGACTCGTCTATGATCGAGCTCTTGTATTCAAGCCCTCGAGGCCCCTGGCTTGTAATGTGATGCTTGTATGACTTATTTTTATTTGTAGAGTTGTGTTGTGATATCTTCCCGTGAGTCCCTGATCTTGATCGTATACGTTTGCGTGTATGATTAGTGTACGATTGAATCGGGGGCGTCACAAGTTGGTATCAGAGCTGACTGCCTGTAGGAATCCTCCTTCCACACTCCTTGGCCGAAGTCGAGTCTAGACATTACAAAACTTTTTACTAACATGGTTGTGTGTCTTACGGGCCCACGTCGCCATTTGGGTGGTATTAGGATCTTTTACTCCTCGATCTTTACTCTGGGACTGTGATCTCTCTTCTATTCGGGTTAAATGATTTTGCTAACTCTAACTCTAGGTTCTCGTAACTAATTCCTCCCGGAGAGCCCCTTATTACAGATGATCGCCTGCTGCACCAGAAGATTTTGAAGATACTCTTCGATGTTATCCCGAGAACTTGTGCTCATTGTGTTTGCAATTCCCTTCCACCATCAACCCCTATAGAAAACTACATGCACTTGCCATTCTTACATTAGTCCCCAGTTGCTCTTGATATTACAAGATACCCTGAAATACTCGCTGTTGTTCTGGGAATACTTTGTGCCTACTGCCTTACAGTTCTTTGCCG
>NW_021222504.1:0-1185 GCF_002162155.2 Triticum dicoccoides
CTTTTAATATCTCGACTTGAAACACATTATGAAGACATAAAATTGAAAAATGCATAAACTTCTTCCTTTCGAAACAAAAATAATCTTACTATTTCAGAAGATGAAGAAAACTGTGGATTGTGGAAAATAACAACTAGATGACTAGTTGACCAGAAAAATAAATAAAAAATGGGTCTGTCTATCCGCAAGGCAACGTAGTGCAGGTCCATCGGACGAAAATATATCGTCATATTTAACTAATATTTAATATAATTTGTAAAAAAAGCTGACCATAGATCATGTGGGTAAAATAATATAGGTTGTCCTTCATTAAGATATCTCGAAACCAACTCAGTCCAATTGGCTCACTGAGGTCCTAGCAATAGAGAGAGGAAAGGTCATGGCTTGAAAATCCGTCAGATATACATAGAGGAACGTGGATAACTGATGAATAAACAATCTAGAAACAATCTAGAAAAGGCAGGTAAGGGCTTAGACGGTCTCCGGTTAACTGATGAACAGACAACATCCACTAGTTAGGATATTCCACATTTCAAAAATAAAATAAAATTGGGAGCATGATATTTGGTTGTTAATATGTATGTTAAAATCAAATACGACGTCCCTTTTTATTCAATGATTTCCTACTGTCAAGCCTTGTTGGTCATTTTCTTCGCGTTTTCAGAAATTTACCACGTCAGAAACAAAATAAAGAAAATTGACTTTCATTTGCCCTCTGCTAACAATCCCATAAATGTTAGCTACTCTCATAATTTAAGATTCATGCCATCATAGGTGAGCATGGTGATGGCGAAGATTAACGAGGCTGCCAGAGTCGGTGGTGTGGTGGATATGAGTGAGCTGCTCAAGACATTCACATATGACATGGCATACCGCATCGTGTCCGGTGAATTCTTCCTAAAAGAAGGACGGAGCAAGTTGTTCCAAGACCTCACCAATGATACCTCACTGCTGCTAGGAGGGTTCAAGGTGGAGGAATACTTCCCAACATTGTCTAGGGTAGGACTGCTTAAAAGGACAGTTCGTGCAAAGGCTGAGAGACTAAGGTATAGATGGGCCGATCTGCTGGACAAGGTGATCGATTATCATGAGAACAAGGACAAGTCAGTGTTAGATAACCAGGGTGGTAATTTCGTCGATATTCTCTTGTCTGTTCAGCTGGAGTATAGTCTCACAAGAGAACAG
>NW_021222505.1:0-936 GCF_002162155.2 Triticum dicoccoides
TTTCATGGCTTCTAGCCACTTTGCGGAATCTGGGCTCACCATCGCTTCTTCATAGTTCGTAGGTTCATCATGATCTAGTAGCATGACCTCCAGAACAGGATTACCGTACCACTCTGGTGCGGATCTTACTCTGGTTGATCTACGAAGTTCAGTAGTATCTTGATCTGAAGTTTCATGATCATTATCATTGGCTTCCTCACTAACTGGTGTAGGTGTCACTGAAACAGTTTTCTGTGATGAACTACTTTCCAGTAAGGGAGCAGGTACAGTTACCTCATCAAGTTCTACTTTCCTCCCACTCACTTCTTTCGAGAGAAACTCCTTCTCTAGAAATGATCCATTCTTAGCAACAAATGTTTTGCCTTCGGATCTGTGATAGAAGGTGTACCCAACAGTTTCCTTTGGGTATCCTATGAATACACATTTCTCCGATTTGGGTTCGAGTTTATCAGGTTGAAGCTTTTTCACATAAGCATCGCAGCCCCAAACTTTAAGAAACGATAACTTTGGTTTCTTGCCAAACCATAGTTCATAAGGCGTCGTCTCAACGGATTTTGATGGTGCCCTATTTAACGTGAATGCGGCCATCTCTAAAGCATATCCCCAAAATGATAGCGGTAAATCTGTAAGAGACATCATAGATCGCACCATATCTAGTAAAGTACGATTACGACGTTCGGACACACCATTACGCTGTGGTGTTCCGGGGGGCGTGAGTTGCGAAACTATTCCACAGTTTTTCAAATGTACACCAAACTCGTAACTCAAATATTCTCCTCCACGATCAGATCGTAGAAACTTTATTTTCTTGTTACGATGATTTTCAACTTCACTCTGAAATTCTTTGAACTTTTCAAATGTTTCAGACTTATGCTTCATTAAGTAGATATATCCATATCTGCTCAAATCATCTGTGAAGGTGAGAAAATAACGATA
>NW_021222506.1:0-2288 GCF_002162155.2 Triticum dicoccoides
AGTCGGACGTCGGGGCGACATCACAGAAAGAGCTTTAAAAGAAATGCCACAGTCGGACGTCGGGGCGACATCACAGAAAGAGCTTTAAAAGAAATGCCACAGTCGGACGTCGGGGCGACATCACAGAAAGGGCTTTAAAAGAAATGCCACAGTCGGGCGTCTTAGCGACACCACATAAAGGGCTTTAAAAGAAATGCCACAGTCGGGCGTCTTAGCCACACCACATAAAGGGCTTGAAAAGAAAGTAAAATACAACAATGCCACAGTCAGATGTCTGAGCGACATCGCAGAAAGGGCTTTTATTCATAAGTAAATAATACTCATAATAAACATTTAATTCATGAGAATAAATGGGTTAGTCCATCCACAGGAATAATCATTTAACCGGACTTAGCACTCATGCGATTCACCGGAGTCTCTGTCATCAAACTGATACTGTTAGGACAAGATAATACGAATTTGGATATGGAATAGATGATTCAAGGAATATATGACTCTGTAGAGTTTGTACAAAATTTTTCCCACAGCCAACGGATTTCCGTAGTCACGAAGGACTAGTTCCGTTTACGGTATTTCGGAAGAAAACACAGCTAACCAGTACAGACCCATCCTACCTCTCGATGCTAGGAATCACCCTAGACACCATCCAAGAAAAACTTTTGAGACGGGGAGATCACAATATCGAATAGCATGGGATCAAATTTATATACGCGCTCTAAGGGGTGCCCCCCTCTCGGTCCCAACCGGAAACACCCATGCCCCCTGACCGGATGACTGGCTTTAATCCAGGGCCATGGAACCATCATCACGGCCTCTCCTTTTGGTGTGTACCAGGAAAGCGGTTTGCAACTTACTAAACCATATTCCTTGCGGAAAACATGTGGTAGTACAGGGAAGGAAATGAGAGGAACTGGACTGATACGGTTTGACACTGAAGTCACATAGTCTGGCATAAGACTGGCATGCTACGACACTGCCATCTTAACCATCCTCATGCCAACACATGGCCATTCATACTCACATCCATCCACTTATGGATCATCAAACTCACTTACCTCAACATTTCATAAAATAACGTTCATCGATATGCTCATCAACATGGCATGAAACTAATTAAATGCAAAACATGCCAAGACACTCATCATATCAAAAGTTCAAACATGCTTGCCTGGTTCAGAGTAGTCGGAGCCTAGCTCGGTGAAGTTCGCGGCTCCGTCACCTCCTTCGGTATCTACGGTATAAAGAAAATATATGCGCTATCGTAAATACCAAGGGGTGCACAAAAATTATTCCAATTTTTTTTCAAATAAATCTGATAAAAAACTAGACAAAATTTTAAAGAGAACAGAAAAAGAATCAATCAAAAATACCTTTCTGTTTAAAGGTTATAAAGGTTTTTGTCCAGGGACTCATCTGTAATGAAACAGAAAGTTCCCAGGGGCTAGCTTATAAAAACAGAAAACGTTCCAGTGTTGAATACGCCAGCCCAGAGGGGAAAGCGCATTTTGCCCAAAGGCGCTTCCAGAAAATGATTCAATAGAGAGGGCAGAGAGGCTGACGGTGGGGTCCCACTCGTCAGGTTTAAACTTTCAAATGGGGGGGGGTGGGACGAAGCTCGTCGGCGCCCGAGAGCCGCGGTGGTCGCCGGCTGCGATCCACGGCGAGGCAGGGGGATCGGAGGGTACCTCCGTGTTCAGGGCACCCTTCCGCGTCGGTTGGTGGTGGTGGTGGTCGCCGGCGAGTCCCACGTCGACGGCGAGCTTTGCTCCGGCGGACGGCGGCTCGGGTGGTCGAGGGACTCGTCGGAGAGGGCTGCAGAGATCAAATTGAGGAGGGGGTTAGGCTCCTGGTAGCTAGAGGGAGTAATTGACGGGGTTGGAGCGCCGGAGATGGCCTCACCGGAGTGAATCGTGGTGGAGGCCGAGGCGGATCAGGGCGGCCGGAGTTGGGGGAGGAGACCTCCTCGAGGTCCTCCTAGTGGCCTGGCGGGGCGTTGGTGAGGAGTGGTGATGATGCGTGCACGAGGGTGAGCTCGAGGGCCCTTTATATAGGCGGCCCAAGGCGGTTTCCCTGAACGGGGGTCTCTGGTGACGATTACGGCGGCGCAGGGCTTGGTCGGGGTAATTAGGACGTTGGGCGTCATCGTGGAGGTCCACGGTTCCGTTTTGGTGCTAATCGAGCTGGAGTTTGGTGCTTTGGGGGTGAGTTCGACAGAACGGGGCGGCGCGGGCCCGTCGGCGGCAGGGAGCCCGTCCCGTGCTTGCCGGCCACGGTGGCGGTGCCACGGG
>NW_021222507.1:0-4697 GCF_002162155.2 Triticum dicoccoides
TTAATGTAATTTTATTTATTGTGGCATGAATGTTCAGATCTGAAAGATTCAAGAAAAAAGTTTAATATTGACATAAAAATAATAATACTGCAAGCATACTAACCAAGCAATCATGTCTTCTCAAAATAACATGGCCAAAGAAAGCTATCCCTACAAAATCATATAGTCTGGCTATGCTCTATCTTCATCACACAAAATATTTAAATCATGCACAACCCCGATGACAAGCCAAGCAATTGTTTCATACTTTTGATGTTCTCAGACTTTTTCAATCTTCACGCAATAGATGAGCGCGAGCCATGGACATAGCACTATAGGTGGAATAGAATGGTGGTTGTGGAGAAGACAAAAAGGAGAAGATAGTCTCACATAAACTAGGCGTATCAATGGGCTATGGAGATGCCCATGAATAGATATCAATGTGAGTGAGTAGGGATTGCCATGCAACGGATGCACTAGAGCTATAAGTGTATGAAAGCTAAAAAAGAAACTAAGTGGGTGTGCATCCAACTCGCTTGCTCACGAAGACCTAGGGCATTTTGAGGAAGCCCATAATTGGAATATACAATCCAAGTTCTGTAATGAAAGATTCCCACTAGTATATGAAAGTGACAACATATGAGACTCTCTATCATGAAGATCATGGTGCTACTTTGAAGCAAGTGTGGTAAAAGGATAGTAGCATTGCCCCTTCTCTCTTTTTCTCTCATTTTTTGTTTTTTTTTGTTTTTTGGGCCTTCTCTTTTTTATGGCCTCTTTTTTCTCTTTTTTTTCGTCCGGAGTCTCATCCCAACTTGTGGGGGAATCATAGTCTCCATCATCCTTTCCTCACATGGGCCAATGCTCTAATAATGATGATCATCACACTTTTATTTACTTACAATTCAAGAATTACAACTTGATACTTAGAACAAAATATGACTCTATGTGAATGCCTCCGGTGGTGTACCGGGATGTGCAATGAATCAAGAGTGACATGTATGAAAAATTATGAACGGTGGCTTTGCCACAAATACGATGTCAACTACATGATCATGCGAAGCAATATGACAATGATGGAGCGTGTCATGATAAACGGAACGGTGGAAAGTTGCATGGCAATATATCTCGGAATGGATATGGAAATGCCATAATAGGCAGATATGGTGGCTGTTTTGAGGAAGGTAAATGGTGGGTTTATGGTACGGACGAAAGTTGCACGATACTAGAGAGGCTAGCAATGGTGGAAGGGTGAGAGTGCGTATAATCCATAGACTCAATATTAGTCATAAAGAACTCACATACTTATTGCAAAAATCTATTAGTTATCGAAACAAAATACTACGCGCATGCTCTTAGGGGGATAGATTGGTAGGAAAAGACCATCGCTCGTCTCCGACCGCCACTCATAAGGAAGACAATAAAAAATAAAGCATGCTCCGACTTCATCACATAACAGTTCACCATACGTGCATGCTACGAGAATCACAAACTTTAACACAAGTATCTCTCAAATTCACAACTATTCACGAGCATGACTCTAATATCACCATCTTCATATCTCAAAACAATCATCAAGTATCAAACTTCTCATAGTATTCAATGCACTTTATATGAAAGTTTTTATTTACCCATCTTGGATGCTATCATATTAGGACTAATTTCATATAAGTGAAGCATGAGAGCAAATGACAAACTACTCCAAAAGATATAAGTGAAGATGAATGAGTAGTCGAATAATTATGCAACTATGTGAAGAATCTCTAACATTTAAGAATTTTAGATCTTGGTATTTTATTCAAACAGCAAGCAAAACAAAATAAAATAAAATGACGCTCCAAGCAAAACACATATCATGTGGTGAATAAAAATATAGCTCCAAGTAAGGTTACCGATGAACGAAGACGAAAGAGCGGATGCCATCCGGGGCATCCTCAAGCTTAGGCTCTTGGTTGTCCTTGAATATTACCTTGGGGTGCCTTGGGCATCCCCAAGCTTAGGCTCTTGCCACTCCTTATTCCATAGTCCATCGAATCTTTACCCAAAACTTGAAAACTTCACAACACAAAACTTAACAGAAAACTCGTAAGCTCCGTTAGTATAAGAAAATAAATCACCACTTAGGTACTATTGTGAATTTATTCTAAATTCATATTGGTGTAATATCTATTGTATTCCAACTTCTCTATGGTTCATACCAGATACGTCTCCGTCGTATCTACTTTTCCAAACACTTTTGCCCTTGTCTTGGACTCTAACTTGCATGATTTGAATGGAACTAACCCGGACTGATGTTGTTTCCAGCAGAATTGCAATGGTGTTATTTTTGTGCAGAAATAAAAGTTCTCGGAATGACCTGAAAAATCAACGCAGAATTATTTTGGAATATATAAAAATACTGGAAGAAAGATCCACGTCAGGGGGGCCCCCACCTGTCCACGAGGGTGGGGGCGCGCCCCCTGCCTTGTGGGCCCCCTGACGCTCCACCGACCTCAACCTTGACTCCATATATTCACTTTCGGGGAGAAGAAAAATCAAAGAGAAGGATTCATCGCGTTTTACGATACGGAGCCACTGCCACGCCCTAACCTCTCTCGGGAGGGCTGATCTGGAGTCCGTTCGGGGCTCCGGAGAGGGGAATCCGTTGCCATCGTCATCATCAACCTTCATCCATCACCAATTTCATGATGCTCACCGCTGTGCATGAGTAACTCCATCGTAGGCTTGCTGGACGGTGATGGGTTGGATGAGATTTATCATGTAATCGAGTTAGTTTTGTTCGGGTTTGATCCCTAGTGTCCACTATGTTCTGAGATTGATGTTGCTATGACTTTGCTATGCTTAATGCTTGTCACTAAGGCCCGAGTGCCATGATTTCAGATATGAACCTATTATGTTTTTATCAATATATGAGAGTTCTTGATCCTATCTTGCAAGTCTATAGTCACCTACTATGTGTTATGATCCGGCAACCCCGAAGTGACAATAGTAGGGACCACTCCCGGTGATGACCTTGACCGTAGTTTGAGGAGTTCATGTATTCACTATGTGTTAATGCTTTGGTCCGGTACTCTATTAAAAGGAGGCCTTAATATCCCTTAGTTTCCAATAGGACCCCGCCGCCACGGGAGGGTAGGACAAAAGATGTCATGCAAGTTCTTTTCCATAAGCACGTATGACTATATTCGGAATACATGCCTACATTACATTGATGAATTGGAGCTAGTTCTGTGTCACCCTATGTTATGACTGTTACATGATGAACCGCATCCGGCATAATTCTCCATCACCGATCCAATGCCTACGAGCTTTCCATATATTGTTCTTCGCTTATTTACTTTTCCGCTGCTACTGTTACAATCATTACAAAACCCAAAAATATTACTTTTGCTACTGTTACTTCTGCTATCGTTACCACTACTATCATATTACTGTGCTACTAAATACTTTGCTACAGATATTAAGTTATCCAGGTGTGGTTGAATTGACAACTCAGCTGCTAATACTTGAGAATATTCTTTGGCTCCCCTTGTGTCGAATCAATAAATTTGGGTTTAATACTCTACCCTCGAAAACTGTTGCGATCCCCTATACTTGTGGGTTATCAATACCCTCCGATAGTACTCATAGTTTCATCAAAATAAGCAAACAACACATAGAAAACAAAATCTGTCAAAAACAGAACAGTCTGTAGGAATCTGGAGGTTTAGAATACTTCTGTAACTCCAAAAATTCTGGAAAATTAGGGCGACCTAAATAATTTGTATATTGATCTACTACAGTTGGAATTGGTATTTTATCGCTCTATGGTAAAAAATGAAAATTATTCTCGTGAGCGCATACTTTCTGTTTTTTTCAGCAAGATCAAACAACAATCACCCAAGAAGATCCTAAAGGCTTTACTTGGCACAAACACTAATTAAAACATAAAAAACACAAACATAACAGAGGATATATGAATTATTTATTACTAAACAGGAATAAAAAGTAAGGAACAAAAATAAAATTGGGTTGCCTCCCAACAAGCGCTATCGTTTAACGCCCCTAGCTAGGCATGATAATTTCAATGATGCTCACATAAAAGATAAGAATTGAAATATAAAGAGAGCATCATGAAGAATATGACTAGCACATTTAAGTCTAACCCACTTCCTGTGCATAGGGATTTTGTGAGCAAACAACTTGTGGGAACAAGAATCAACTTGCATAGGAAGGTAAAACAAGGATAACTTCAAGATTTTAAGCACATAGAGAGAAACTTGATATTATTGCAATCCCTACGAGCATATATTCCTACCTCATAACAATTTTCAGTAGCATCATGAATGAATTCAACAATATAACCATCACATAAAGCATTATTTTCATGATCCATAAGCATAGAAAATTTATTACTCTCCACATAAGCATCAATAGTAGTGGGAACAAACTCAAGGAAATAACTATCATGTGAGGCATAATACGATTGAAAATTAAAATCACGATGACACGTTTCATCGATATCATTATTCTTTATAGAATTAAAGTCATCACAATAATCATCATAGATAGCAACTTTGTTCTCATAATCAATTGGAACCTCTTCCAAAATAGTGGATTCATCACTAAATAAAGTCATGACCTCTCCAAATCCACTTTCATAATTATCACAATAAGATTCAACACCCTCCAAAATAGTGGGATCATTACTTCCTAAAGTTGACACTCTTCCAAACCCA
>NW_021222508.1:0-858 GCF_002162155.2 Triticum dicoccoides
CCTCTGGGCCGACCTAACACAACCAGGTGGAGAGGTCCACTGGTCAAAGCCCGTCCGTGCAAAGTCAAAGCGCTAGATCCCGTGGTCAAACGCTACAGGGTTAGGCGGGACGGGGGCCCTGGGGGGTAGCAATGCCACCGGAGCGTCGTACCGGGCCCTCATACATGCGGGGTGGTGTTGTGGCATGTCCGAAGAGGCGGCACGCGTCTCCGGGTTGTGGCCCCCCTCACGGACGGCAATGAAACGGTAGTAGACGTTCTGCGGTAACGATGCAACGTGAATATTATTAAATACTTGGAGCGTGATAAAATCATGAGTTTTTTACACAACATGGGCACATGTGCTATAGGACTGATGGTAATTTTTCATAATTTTTTGTGATGGAGAAGTATCTGAACACTTCCCTCTACGCGGATTGCTCTTCGCACGTCTACGACTGTGGCCGGCGGCCTCCGGGGGCTAGCATACCGTCAAATCTTGCATAGGCGGCCTCTCACAAGTCTGGAAGTGTTGAGGCGGTTGCAAACGCCCAGCACGCGTCTCTGGGGTGTGCCCCCCCCCTCACGGCCGCCGCCGCCGCCGGTACCTGGAGGGGGAAACAGATGCGTCGGGTCTACACGGAGTGGATGTAGCTGTCGGTTTGGCCCGGATGTTGCTCCAAAGTGTTCCTCTGGGCCGACCTAACACAACCGGGTGGAGAGTTCCACTCGTCAAAGCTCGTCCGTGCAAAGTCAAAGGGCTAGATCCCGTGGTCAAACGCTACAGGGTTAGGCGGGACGGGGGCCCTGGGGGGGTAGCAATGCCACCGGAGCGTCGTACCGAGCCCTCATACATGCGGGGTGGTGTTGTGGCATGTCC
>NW_021222509.1:0-12350 GCF_002162155.2 Triticum dicoccoides
ATGCCGTTCTAGGAAGTTGACCAGCACCGAGAGAGGGGGTAGGCCACGGTCAACAACTGCCCCTTCTCATGTTTGTTTACTTTACACTCTTTAAAGTTCTCTCTCGATTCTGGTCTAGAAAGTTGACCGGCACCGAGAGAGGGAGTAGGCCAGGGTCAACAACTTCTTCTTCTCATGATTTTTACTTTACACTCTTTAAAGTTCTCTCTCGATGACGTTCTAGGAAGTTGACCGGCACCGAGAGAGGGGGTAGGCCACGGTCAACAACTACCCCTTCTCATGTTTGTTTACTTTACACTCTTTAAAGTTCTCTCTTGGTGCCGGTCTAGAAAGCTGACCAGCACCGAGAGAGGGGGCAGGCCACGGTTAACAACTGCTTCTTCTTTTTACTTTACACTCTTTAAAGTTGAGTTTTGAACAAATCTAACCCAAAAAGCATATATATTCAAATGAAGAACAACACTGGAAAGAGTGAAGACAATGCAAAGTTGAAGAATTTGAAAAATGAGGAATTTCAAAAACGAAGAAAAACTCAAATTTAAGATCTTCAACTTTGGGTGGTGGCATAACCCACCATATAAGAAAGCTGATTTCAGACACCGCGTACAATTGTCGTAGGGCTCTGAGAATCAATTTATTTATTAATTTCTTCACACTAAGAGGGTTAGTCTTCATTTATTGAAGAAAAACGTTACTTAGTGTGTTGCGCATCTAAGTCATCATGTCAGCATAAGTGTTAGGATGAGTGTCCATTTCAGAGAACATTCGAAAATTCTAGGATATTTAGCTCACACCGCAACTTGCTAAATCTCTTCTCATCCAAGGGCTTACTGAAGATATCGGCCAGATGATCTTCAGTGCTTGCATGGCAGATGGAGATATCGCCCTTCAACCCATGATCATGAAGAAAATAATGACGAATCTGGATGTGCTTTGTCTTCGAGTGCTGAACTGGATTGCGAGAAATCTTGATAGCGCTCTCATTGTCGCAGTAAAGAGGCACATTCTTCACGTTGATGCCATAGTCCTTGAGTGTTTGCTTCATCATAGTAATTGAGCACAACATGATCCAGCAGCAATGTACTCAGCTTCTGAAGTGGAGAGAGATACGCAGTTCTATTTCTTCGAGGACCAACAGACCAAAGATCGTCCGAGGAAATGGCATGTGCCTGATGTTAACTTGCGTTCCACGCAATCGCCAGCATAGTCAGAGTCTGAATATCCAATGAGGTCAAAAGTAGAGCCCTTGGGATACCATAATCCAAGTGTTGGTGTGTGAGCTAGATATCGAAGAATATGCTTCACAGCCTTATGGTGTGATTCCTTCGGTGTAGCTTGAAATCGGGCACACATGCAAACACTAAGATTAATATCTGGCCTAGATGCACATAGGTACAATAAAGAGCCAATCATGGAGCGGTATACCTTTTGATCGAAGTCTTGACCATTTTCATTAGTGCATAGATGGCCATTTGTGGGCAATGGAATTTTGACCCCTTTGCAATCTTGCATGCCAAATTTCCTCAATACATCTTTGAGGTATTTCTCCTGAGATATGAATATGCCATTGCGCTGTTGACGAATTTGAAGACATAAAAAGAATTTCAATTCTCCCATCATAGACATTTGATATTCTTCACTCATCATATAGACAAATTCATCACTATAACGTTGGTCAGTACAGCCAAAGATAATATCATCAACATATATTTGGCACACAAACAGTTCATCATCATAAAATTTAGTGAAAAGAGTTGGGTCGAGTGAACCGGGTTTGAGGCCTTTCTTCATGAAGAATTCCTTCAAAGTGTCATACCACGCCCGAGGGGCTTGCTTGAGGCCATACAGGGCCTTGTTGAGTGTGAAGACTTTGTCGGGATTCTTTGAATCTTCAAAACCTGGGGGTTGAGCAACATATACTTCTTCCTCAAGCTTACCATTAAGGAATGCACTTTTCACATCCATTTGATATAAGGTGATATTATGATGGTTAGCATAAGCAAGTAATATGTTAATAGCCTCAAGTCTAGCAACAGGTGCAAAAGTTTCATCAAAATCAATTCCTTCAACCTATGTGTAGCCTTGAGCTACAAGTCGTGCCTTATTCCTCACCACAAGGCCATTTTTATCTTGCTTGTTGCGGTAGATTCACTTTGTGCTAATGATGTTGTGCTTGCGAGGATCTAGACGTTTGACCAGTTTCCAGACGTTGTTGAGCTCGAACTGATGTAATTCTTCTTGCATAGCCTGAATCCACTCAGGCTCCAGAAATGCTTCATCTATCTTAGTAGGCTCTGAGATAGAGACAAAAGCAAAGTGCCCACAAAAGTTAGATAAATGTGAAGATTTTGAGTGAGTGAGAGGACCTGGTGCTTCAATGTCATCAATGATCTTCTCAATTTGCACTTCGTTAGCAATGCAAGGATGAGTGGGTTGTCTTCGAGGAATTTGATCAGCATTCCTTTCAGGAGCATTTTCTTCAGCACCATTTTCTTCAGGTGCGCCAGCCCGGTGATCATCACGATCTGGAATGAATTCTTCAACAGATTCTTCGGTAGGAATGACATCCTTAGTAGCCTTGAACTTGATAGAATCCTCAGGTGTTGGTTCACCTATCACAGAAGGTATGTGCTCTCTTTGCGAGCCATTAGTTTCATCGAACCGCACATCTACAGTTTCAACAACTTTGTGAAGAACGTTGTCGAAGATTCTGTAGGTGTGCGAGTCCTTTCCATAACCAAGCATAAAACCGTCATGTGCTTTCGGTGAGAATTTGGAAGTGTGATGAGGATCTCTAATCCAACATTTAGCACCGAAGACTTTGAAATAACTCACATTGGCTTTTTTCAGTGAGGAGTTCATACGCAGTTTTCTTGAAGAATTTGTGAAGATATACCCTGTTGATGACGTGGCACGCAGTATCAATTGCCTCAATCCAGAAGCGACGAGGCGTTCATCAAGCATAATGCGAGCCATTTCAGCGAGGCTTCTGTTCTTGCGCTCCACGACGCCATTCTGCTGAGGAGTATAAGGAGCAGATAACTCATGAGTAATACCAAGTTCATCAAGATAGCCATCTAGACCGAAATTCTTGAACTCGGTCCCATTGTCAGTTCTGATGTGCTTGATCTTCACACCAAAGTTGGTTGAAGCCCTCGAGGAAAATCGTTTGAAGACTTCCTGCACTTCATGTTTGTAAGTGACAATGTGCACCCATGTGTAACAAGAATAATCATCAACAATAACAAATCCATATTGAGATGCATCATTCAGAATTGCAGAATAGTGATTAGGACCAAAGAGATCCATGTGAAGCAATTCAAATGGTCGAGTGGTAGTCATGACAGTCTTCGCTGGATGCTTGGCCTTTGTCATCTTTCCAGCTTCACAAGCTCCGCATAAGTGATCCTTCAGGAATTTGACATTCTCAATGCCAATGACATGTTTTTTCTTCGCAAGCGTGTGCATATTCCTCATGCCAGCATGACCAAGTCGTCGATGCCATAGCCAGCCTTCTGAAGCTTTTGCAAGTAAGCACACGGCGGGTTGCGGTCCTATAGAGAAATCAACAATATACAAATCTCCTCTCCTAAAACCTTCGAAGACTTTGGAATGGTCAGCTTCCATGATCACAACACAATGATATCTTCCAAAGACAACAACCATATCGAGATCACAAAGCATTGAGACAAACATGACGTTGTATCCTAAGGACTCGACAAGCATTCCTTTGTCCATGTGTCGATCCTTTGAGATCGCAACCTTACCTAGACCCAATACCTGACTTTTGCCTTTGTCAGCGAAGATGATATGCTTCAGATGTGACGGTGATAAAGGAGCATCCATCAATAGATTCTTGTCACCCGTCATGTGATTTGTACATCCACTATCGAGGACCCACTCGTTTGCTTTGGGTTGATCATCCTGCAAATGAATTAGTGCAACTTACGAACTCATATACTTCATCAGTGAAGAATATGACATCAATATCATGAGATTTGTACATCCACTACCGCTGGAGGAGCAGAACACGGGACCAAAGGAGGCAGGGCAGAGCAGAGTACGGCGCCAGTAATGCAGTAGCGGTACTACCGCCCGACCGGAGCGGTACTACCTCTTATAGGCGGTACTACCGCCCAGACGGAGCGGTACTACCGCTTATAGGCGGAACTGCCGTGCCTTACTACCGTGCAACTACTGCTAAACCCAACACGAAAAAAGCAAGACCCAAAAACGAGGCAGTAGTAGAGCCGTACTGGAGCGGTACTACCGCTTGACGCTACAAGCGGTACTACCGCTGCCACCGTGGTACTACCGCAGGGAGAAACACAGAACTGCCATAACTTCTTCATATGAGCTCCGAATTGAGCAAACTCAAGCTTGTTGGATACAAGACAACGAGTAGCATCAAAACAGCCGCCGTACTCTGCGGAGAGAAACCTCCAACAGAGAAGAACCGACAGAACCTCCAACATTGAAAACATCATAGAAGAAGCATGTGAACTCCATTTTCGATGAACTCGAGCTTGTCATCAATATGACCATAAGCTCCAAAACTCACAAAGAGAACCAAACAAGAACCAAGAAAGATGATGCAAGGATGCAATGGTTTAAGCTCTATACGAATGATACGATCAAGTTACTCATCGAGAGCCCCCCTTGATAGTACGGCAATCGATCCTAAAACTCGGTCTCCCAACTACCACCATGAGACCGGTAAAATGGAAAACCTATCAAGGGCAAACCTTTGCCTTGCACATGGTCCACTTGAGCTAGATGATGACGATCTTGACTCCCTCAAGTTGGACCACCTTTCTTGATTGCGTTGGCTCGATGAAGACTAGTTGATTGCTCCCCCATACTCCACTATGGGTGAGCCACACTTTCGCATCTTCACAAGTGCATTGTCACCACAATGGATGGCAAGCTTCAATCATTCGATCTCTTCGTGATGCTTCACTTGAACTTGCACACCACAACCTAACCCCACAAAGAACTCTCACGAAGATCATGGGTTAGTACACAAAGCATAATTGACAATGCTTACCATACCATGGGTTTGATCCCTCTCGGTACATCTTCTATGCTTTGTGTAATGATCAACTTGATTCACTCTTTGACTTAGTCTTGATCAACCTCTCACATGACCAATCTTTAGGTAATTCCTTGAATGGCACCTTGGTCATCACAAACTCTCCTTGAAGCCAACGAATGGACTACAAGAAAAGCCTATGGACAAACCCTTCAAATAAAATTCAAGGCAACCATTAGTCCATAGAGATTGTCATCAATTACCAAAACCAAACATGGGGGCACCGCAAGTTCTTTCAAAACTCCTCATAGACTTATAGACCTGTGTACACTTACAAACGCGTCAGTCCCTTAACCTATAAGTCTTCAATACACCAAAATCACTAAGGGGCACTAGATGCACTTACAAATGGCGCAACGAGTTGTTGAAGAGGAGCAAAGGCGGAAGGCTGAGGAGGTGTCCAGAGAAAACAAACTGGCAGACACTAACAATAGGTTGAAGATGCTTGAGGATCAACTACAGGTAGAACATTATCTAAACTAGAGTAGAAGATTCATTACATAGGGACGAACCACCCTCACGTGACTCTACTCTTATAGGTTCTTATGCAATCTCGAAGCAGTGCAAGTGATGCCCCTCCTCCTCCTCCGGAATGTTAACCCAATGGCCTCTCCTCCTCAAGATGATCTATATATGAACAAGTGTACTTCATTTGTGACGTGCACGTGTTTTGCAAGTAGTGACAATATGTATGAATTTGCGACTTGTGTTTGACGTCTACTAGGATAATACATTCGACTTGTGTGTGACAATATGTGGACAATTCCTAATTATGCATATATATGTGGACTAGATCAAATTATGCCTATATACGATCAAATTATGCCTATATATGTGTGGACTACTCCAAATTGCACTGTAGTTGTTTTTATCTGCAGGGATTAGAAAACAAATAGCTTAACAACAGAATGGATGGGAAAGATTTCCGAGAGCAACACTTGGAAAAAGATATACTACCGAGAGCCCCTCTCGGAAACCTGGTCGTCTGGGAGACACTACTGCCGTGCCACACCTTTTCCGAGGGCAGCTCTCGAAAATGAAGGCGAGCATTGCCGAGACAAACTCTCGGCAACGTTTTGTAAGCTGTCAGCTACCATGTGGGCCACGCTGTCCTACTGGTTAGAAGGATTGTCGAGAGGGGCTCTCGGCAACGATATTGTCATTTTTTTTCAAAAATATTTAGCAATTTATGTGAAACTTTTACTGATAAATGTGACCAGTGGGACCACATGTCAGGAGGAAAGAACACATACAAAAAAAGAAAATAGGATGTGGCATATACTTTGCCGAGTGTCGTACGGCGGCTCTCGATAAAGAATGCAGTAACTGACGAAGCCGTCTGTTGCGGACGGACATGCCACGTGGCTCCTTTTTGCCGTGAGCGGCTCTCGTCGTCTGCACGGTTTGCCGTGCGGTGCCTCTTTACCGTGGGCAGTGACGACAAAGATGGCAGTTTGCCGTGAAGCTGAGTTTGCCGAGAGTGGCACTCAGTAAAGTTATGTTTGCTGAGTGTCCGTGTTTTAGCACTTGGCGAAGAGCATGACACTCGGCGTACGGCAGAATTCCAGTAGTGAAAGGAGCACAAATACCTCAAAAAGACTAGATGCAGCAACCGCAATCCTTTCAGCAGCGAAGCCCTCCGACTACAAACACCTGCAAACAACATACAGAAAAACAGAAAAAACACCCACGCAATCAGATTCAACGGAGAAAAGAAGTAAATCAAGCAAGAAAACATAAATCAGATGAAGAACAATCCGCAGATGGAGCAGATCCAGCAAGAACACCACGAACCCTAGCTCTGGTAAGGAAGGGAAAAAGACAGAGGAGAGACTGAGGCGGACCGGTGGGGGGAGAGTGACTGACAGAACCAGAAAGAAGAGGGGATAAGAAAAGAAGCCACCAACGCTCGGGATTCCTCAAGCGGGCTGGGCGCTGGGCTACAAAGCCTGTTAACGGGCGCGCACGCACGCATAACAGTCGCCCGCAAGGCAGAACCAGCCCAACAAACAAAATCGACTGACCCAGAATCACTCTCAGTCGATTTTCAACACGCCCAAACAGTCACCAACGGCAGAACGAAAAAAAAACTAAATTACGAATCTCAAAGCACAATCCAAGGATCAGAAATTCGACTGACCCAAAATCAAAAATCAGCTGACTGAAAAGTAGCTAAATTGAAAAAACTACACGTATACAAACGGAAGCGAATCGGGGATGCCGTACCGTAAACCGGAGTCGGAGCCGAGTCCGAAAGGTTTTCTTGTCGTCTATGGATTGGATGCACGCCACGGCCACGCACTTATAAAATCTACTACTACACGTTAACCTCTTACCTCAAGTCCTGAACTGCCCCGACGGATCACGAGCGAGGAAGCCAACCAATCCACCCACCGGATCGACGACGATCGATTGTGCGCGCACAATGCCGGCAACAACGGCCACCGCAGCATCGGGCCAGTGGGCGGAACTCCCGGCCGACCTGCTCCGCGACATCGCATGCCGTCTCCGCACCGCGTCCGACTCCGTCCGCTTCGACGCCGTCTGCAGGCCATGGCGCGACGCGCTCGAAGTTCAAGAAGGCCTCCTGCCGTGGCTCGTCGCGCCGTCCGAGGCCGCCGACGGCTCCGCGGAGGACCAGCGGTGCCGCTGCATCTTCTCCAGGACGAGCTACCGCGCGCCCGGTGTCTGCGTCCGGGACATGAGGGTCGCCTGTGCCAACGGCACGACCGCCTGGCTTCTCAGCGCCCAAAAGGAGCTCTCCCTCGTCAACCCCTTGACCGCCGACCATCTGCCTTTCCCCCGCGAACGCCTGGACTGCAAGTGGTTGGAGCACAGGCACCGCATCATCTCCGATGACGGTGCTGTTCTCTTATACGACTTCACTCCGGACCGGCCGCGAGACGGTTTTCCGTACGGCAGAGGCAGATTCTGCGCATCCTTCCTGAGGCCCGGCGACAGCAAATGGCGACATGTTTGGTCAAACCTCAGCGGCACTGACCGGTGCTGCGCGGCCGCGTATTTCTATGGCTACATCGTCTGCGTGGGCTTGGCTGACTGCCACATCCTCTGGCCGGACTGGGTAACATTCGCTGAAGGTTTGTACCGTTACGAAACGACCGGGCAACTGCAAGCAGCGCTGCCGGAGGAGCCCGGAAAGGTACGCCGGTGCAGCTACCTCTTGGAGGATGACGGCAGGCTGCTGCTCGCCAGTGTTCTCCAAGAGGACGGCGGCACCGACCTGTCGGTGTCGTTGCACGAGCTGCGTCTGAGGAGCGGCGAAGAGGAGGAGCGGGTGGTAGAGTGGGCGAAGACCGACGGATCAGACCATTACGGCGAGGAAGTCCTTTTCTTGGGTTTCCCGGGCAGCTTCGCCGTGTGGACCGAGTGCTTCGGCGGCCGGGAGGTGAGCGGTGGCACTGCCTACTTCGTCATTGACAACACGGCTCCGCAGCCGTGCAGCGTGTACAGGTACAACTTCCACGACGGCGGCGCCGCCACGCTGGTGGAGACTCTGCCGCCCGGATGGCACGACGCCAGATGCATGTGGTTCATACCTGCTCCTCAAATAACCATGTTTCCTGAGCCGGACGAAGAGCAGGAAACTCCGGCGGCGACATGCAACGCCACTCAGTCGTCGCAACAGCTCACGATCTACGCCAGCGATCTGTCCCCCAAGGTGGATAGCTCACAGCTGCGAGACATGTTCGGCAGGCACGGCAAGGTGGCCCGCGCAAGAGTCGCCTACGACAAGCGTGGACGATCACGAGGGTTTGGGTTTGTGACCATGGCGACGCAGGAGGGATTCGACAGCGCCATGGCTGCTTTCAACGACGTGGAGCCGCACGGCAGCAGCGTCATCAGCCCCTTCTATTTGTTTGTCATGTTCCTGGTTCTCTCAACGTTTTTCGCATTATTTTATACCTTCACGGGCTGATGTTACCAGGTTTCACCGGATATTTATGAGCAATCTTGATGCTAATTAATTAGTAGTTTATACTCTCTCGTGTTACACCTCACAAGTACAGAATTTTGTATGGATATCTGATGTGTTACACTTACACGTGGTATGAAGTCTTACCCGTTCAGCATATAGACATTTAGTAGCTATGATTCGTCATGATATGGGTGAAAGAGAGTTTATTCCGTTGAAAATTAAGCGAAAACAGAATAGGGTAGTAGATCGTCTGACATTGTATAGTCATACAGAGAGTACTACTGTTGTATGGCTTGGGCAAGGCCCTCCGTGTGTCGAGGAACTTTTACCACTAGATTGTAACCCTATGAATATGAAATAAAACTCCTTTACCATCGCAAAAAAGAAGAAGTTCACAACAAGCTTGGTTTCCGCCATCAGTCTTTTCCTAGGGATGTGTGCAATTTAATCCACCTAAATGCCCGATTATTTGATATTGTGTACTATGTATAGTTAATCTTATCCACTTTTTGATTAACTATGGTCCTCAAAGCTCCAACCGGACTACTCCAACCGGACTCCATTGTGGGGCCAATGGTCTATGGAATGGGACAACACAACCGTACTCCCTCCGTGGTTGTTGTGGGGCTATACTGATCCAAAATGTCATATATTACTTACAGTGGTAATGGTTGTGAGTATACTTTTAGCATTATATTTGGCGTTTGTAACTCTGTGTGCATTAGCTACTCTTGTGGTCGCTCCAACTGCAAATTTGGGTCAAGCTGTCCACACAAACCAAATCAAGCTAAATCTAGTAGCACCGAACTACTATACCACCCCCCGCAAAAAAAAAAGAACTACTATATCACCAATCAGTAGCATAATATCACATCCGATGTGCTATCTTAAAGAGTCAATTACACCATAGGTGCCTGAACTTGACAAAAAAAGTCAGTTTGGTGCTAAAACTTGCGGCATACATTGAACCGGTGACAAAACTTGGCTTGGGCATGCATCTACGGTGCTAATCACGTTTGTATACGCATGGTGTGCTGATGAGGCACGCCAACGTGGCGCGGGCCCTAGTGTCAGTGACCGGAAGGCGGGAGAAGGTCGTGTGGCCTGTTTTTTTATAGAAAACACCCTAGAATTACTTTTTCTTTACAAAAAGCCCATGACCGAATACGCTGGAAGGCGGAGAGGAGGGCGTGTGGCCTTGTTTTTGTAGAAAACACCCTCGAATTACTTTTTCTTCACAAAAAGCCCCTGACTGAATACAAATTATGCACCAAGGCCGTGTTGACGTTTATACAGGATAGCAGTACTTAAGAACTATAATCATGCACATGCGGCTTAAATGACCTGGAGCGACCGCGCCCCATTTTGCACACCATAGTTTTTCCAATTGATAAATACTATTATAATTCATATTTGTTATTTTAGTTATATAAATATTTTTCCAAATAATACATAAATATTTTTTAGAATTACATGAACATTATTTTCAATAATTAATATTTCTCATAAAGTAAACACTTGAATTTTTTAATGCATGAATATAGCCTAAAAATACTTGAATACATGAATATATTTCTGAATAAATTAGTACTATTGCTATGATTCATGAAATTGTTATAATTCATAAATACTATTATAATTCATTAATACTCCCTCCGTCCCAAAATATTTAACACAGTGTTAAAAACACTCTTATATTTTGGGACAGAGGGAGTACTATTTAGTTTATAGAGACATATTGAAATAAAAATTTCACATATTTTTAGAATTTCAAAATTACATGAACATTATTTTAGATAAGAACAGTTTTCTCAATTACATGAACATTATTTTAAATAAGAATATTTTTTAACAATACATAAAAATAATTTAGACAATAATATTTTTTAGAACTACATAAACATTATTTTATTTGTATTTTTGCGGCTTTATATATATTATTTATAATTTAGAAAAAATAACACGTGAAAAATGGGCCATTTGGGCAGCCGACCAGATGGGGTCAGGTCTTTGGTTCGAACCTGTGAGGCACAATATTTTGCATATCAATTTGATCTTTGTAATGTATCCTGCGGGATGGGACCCAAAGGTCATAGAGATGTATAGTGACGTCTCAGGTTTTTTTAAAAAAGAAAAATTGAGGGTCTCTTTTATGCGAAAATAAAAATTCCATCGCACACGCCCTCGCCTGTGTGGTCCCGTCACTGACACTAGGGCCCACATGGCAGTCTTGTTAGGGTGGAGTCACTTATATAGCTCCCCTTGCCTAAAAAAATGTATATAGCTACCCCTGTTGACACCAAGCTAGAGTTGGTGCGGTGGTTAGCATTGGCATCTTTGTAGTGTGATGTCCCTGATGCGAACCATAGCGCACCTCTTTGTCTGCTTATATTATTATTGTCTCTTCCTATTGTTTCCTGACGGGTGGGCCCCAAGGGTCGTAGAGACGTTGTTAAGTTTCACGATATTTTTGCAAGATTTGGTATTCATTCAGAGGCTTTTCTATGAAGAAAAGAATTCCAGGGTGCTTTCTGCAAAAACCAGGCCACACACCCTCATCCCCGCCTTCCAGTCACCGACGCTGGGTCCGGCGCTACGTTGGCGTTCCTCGTCAGCACACCATGCATATACAAACGTGATTAGCACCGTAGATGCGCGCTCAAGCCAAGTTATGTCACCGGTTCAATGAATGCCGCAAGTTTTAGCACTAAACTGATTTTTCTCGCCAAGTTGAGACACCTGTGGTGTAATTGACTCTATCTTAAATTCTAAAACGATCAACTCTCTGATTTGTTCGTTGACAGATGGTAAGTCTTGAATTCTAAAACTGGATATGATAGCACGTAGAGGAGTAGTTTTCCAGGGCTGACACATAGAGTTTTTCTGTAAAACTACTCGGTTCAATTCCAGTCCATTCTTAGGCCTTGTTTGGTTATGTTTTAATCCACTTGGATTGCCGTGGGTCATGCCCTGATCCACGTGGACCGTCCTCTCCGGGACTTTTACATGTGGGTTCAAATTAGTCTATGGTAGATCACTGAAATTGGTATTGCAATTTTGGAAGCACGATTTCCAAGTTCCCATCTTTCTTTCCAAGTGCAGTGGTTTTTGCTGAAGTTGATTGGTGATAGTGTCCTAGAGTAGGGGGTATTAGCCTAGTGGGTCCATGCTCTTCAAATTGGGCTGATGATCCCTGGTTCTTCTCAAGATGGACTCGGAGGCTGCACAACTTGACATGATCAGGGCTGCATCTGCCGAAGGCTTGTCGTATATTCCAAGGCTTCTCCTGCCGCCTTCGCCAAGATACTGACCTTGTAACCC
>NW_021222510.1:0-457 GCF_002162155.2 Triticum dicoccoides
TTTTTTGCGGCGTGACATCACACCACTACCAAGCCATTATGTTTTTTATTATACCACCTCAGCGCATTTAGCGAAGCGGTTTCCTTGGCACGTCTTGTCAAAGCAGAGATCGTGTTTCCCCTTAATCCGGGATTCTCATCAATACGTACGTGGGTAACCCAACCGCGCCCGTCGCCATGCCCCCTCTATCGAAGGCGAGTCCCAAACGGTCACGGAGACGGCTCTTGGTATTTCCCTTCTTTATAACGGGACCAAGGCTCGTTTCTTTTCTTCAACCCTCCATCGAATCCTCCTCCCGCCCCAAGTTCCAGCACCTAGAGCTCCAGATTCGAGCGCTTTGGACCTTCAACAATGTCCGGCTCCGACCTCCAGGGCCGGTGGATGCCTTCCTCCGTCACGGAGGAGGACGTGCTAAAGCTGCGGGAAGCCAAGTAGCTGACTTACGAGATTTCGCACA
>NW_021222511.1:0-495 GCF_002162155.2 Triticum dicoccoides
CACAAGATTGTTGAAACTGTAGATGTGCGGTTCGATGAAACTAATGGCTCGCAAAGAGAGCACCTACCTTCTGTGTTAGATGAACCAGCACCTGAGGATTCTATCAAATTCAAGGCAACTGAGGATGTCATTCCTACTGAAGAATTTGTTGAAGAATTCATTCCAGTACGCGAAGAACGTCGAGCTGACGCACCTGAAGATAATGCTGAAGACAATGGTGCTGAGGAGAATGATCAAATACCTCGACGACAACCAGCTCATCCTCGCGTTGCAAAAGAAGTACAAGTTGACAAGATCATCGATGACATTGAAGCGCTAGGTCCTCTCACATGCTCAAAAGCTTCACATTTATCTAACTTTGGTGGGCACTATGCTTTTGTCTCTATCACAGAGCCCACTAAGGTAGATGAAGCACTTTTGGAGCCGGAGTGGATTCAGGCTATGCAAGAAGAATTACATCAGTTCGAGCTCAACAATGTCTGGGAACTGGTCAAA
>NW_021222512.1:0-402 GCF_002162155.2 Triticum dicoccoides
GGCAAGGTCGACCCCGACCACCTCGCCGGCCTCACCGGGAGAGGATAAGGGCGACGCCTCAGGCTCCCCTCATCTCCCCTCACCCACTCACTCTCCCTGGACGCCCCCTCTCCCCTCTCTCCCTCTGGCCTCGCCCCCTTCTCCAGATCCACCTCGCCCCGACGCACTGTCGCTGCCGCGTTGCGGCGCCACCGCGTCCACCGGGCCCTCCTCGCTGCCCCGATGTGTCCATGAGCCCCGCAGCCGTCTGCTGCTTCGTCTGCACCAACAACCTCAAGGCGGGAGCCACCCCAGCGCCGGATCCGTCTTCCTCCTGGACCGCCGTCGCCGCCGCTTTCGACTCCGGCCACGGCCACTGCGCTCCTGTTACTCGCCGGGCCTTCGTGCGCCCACCCAGTGAGC
>NW_021222513.1:0-581 GCF_002162155.2 Triticum dicoccoides
CTCAAACTTGGCACTAAATAACAATTATTGAGGTTTAAAACTAATCCCGTAGGTAAATGTAGACGTAGCGTGCCGACGGCGATCACATCGACCTTGGAACCATTCCCGACGCGCATCATCACCTCGTCCTTCGCCAGTCTCCGCTTATTCTGCAGCTCCTGTTGTGAGTTACAAATGTGAGCAACGGCACCGGTATCAAATACCCAGGAGTTACTACGAGTACTGGTGAGGTACACATCAATTACATGTATATCAAATATACCTTTAGTGTTTCCGGCCTTCTTATCCGCTAAGTATTTGTGGCAGTTCCGCTTCCAGTGACCCTTCCCCTTGCAATAAAAGCACTCAGTTTCAGGCTTGGGTCCATTCTTTGACTTCTTCCCGGTAACTGGCTTAACGGGCGCGGCAACATCTTTGCCGTGCTTCTTGAAGTTCTTCTTACCCTTGCCCTTCTTGAACTTAGTGGTCTTATTGACCATCAACACTTGATGTTCTTTCTTGATTTCAACCTCTGCTGACTTCAGCATTGAAAATACTTCAGGAATGGTCTTTACCATCCCCTGCATATTGTAGTTCATCAC
>NW_021222514.1:0-4292 GCF_002162155.2 Triticum dicoccoides
CCCCCCCCAAAAAAAACTCTCAAGAACCCACACACTATATCTCTCTAGGTTTGTATCTCTCTTACACAACCCCACATAGGTGGTGTACGTATACAAGAAGAGAATAGGTGCACTGTGCACGTACTCACGCTTCGTGCCCAGCCACACCCACGCGGGTACACGGTGGAGCTCATTTCTTTATGAAATGGCAGCCCACGTGCTAATTTGAACGCCTGTAGCGGTTGTTTACCTATCGAGGTCGTGTACCACGCGTGCACGAAACAAAGTTTGACTTGACGCGTTGCCGCATTATTTTTAAATAAAGTTATAGCGCTCAATGGCACGTACACAGGATGTAAAATGATTTTTATGGAGGAAAAGGTAGTCTGCTCTTCAAAGTATCTCACACAAGGCTCCGGTGGCCTCTCTCTCTCACCGTTGGTCACTGATCCGGCCGCATCCCGTCCGCCTGGGGAAAGGGAGTGCGGTGGCCTCTCTCTCTCTCACCGCTGGTCACTGATCCGGCCGCATTCCGTCCGCCGAGGGAAAGGGAGTGTAGTGGCCTCTCTCTCTCTCATTGTTGGTCACTGATCCGACCGCATCCCGTCTGCCGGGGGAAAGGGAGTGCGGTGGCCTCTCTCTCTCTCTCACATTGGTCATTGATCTGGCCGCATCCCGTCCGCCGGGGGAAAGGGAGGAAGTGCATCGTTTCTCTGTTCGACGACGCCGAGGCAGCACGTTCCGTTCTGCGGTACACGCCGTTCTCTCTAACCAAGCTCCGGCGCGGCAGGGCCTACGCCACCTGCTCGCAGATTCCACCCGCCGCCACTCACCTAGTTACATCCCGACGACCTCCAGGTATCCCCTTCGGCATTGCTCCACTGCTCGTTTTCCCACGTCGATGCATGTGGATCTTCCATAGTTCTTTGCCCAAAACGTAGCTCGTCCGGCGTACTTTCCATATTGCATTCTCGTCCTCACCTCACACCGTTTTAGACAAACACATCCGTGTTGTTATCTTCCCTTAGGACAAGGAATATGCTTCTTTTTTGTCGTCGCATGTGTCATGAACTGTTATTGGCCAGTAATTGTTTCCTTTCTACCTCTTTTTTGCAAACAGGGCTATCCATTTCACCTCGTTGCTATTGCGACCTTTTGGTGAACTGCACAAATCACTTTTTCTTAAGAGTGTTTTGTGCACTTGTACTAAAATGTCACACGGGCAACGTCTCTACATTTCAGTGCGACTGCACAAAGGGAGATTGGTTTTGCTCTATCCTCCTCATCCAACTCCGAGCCTAATCTTCTCCAACTAGTTAGTCTTAAGAGAGACCGCAAAGGTGACCGGTTTCTATTTGTGTGTTTATTGTTTCATCAGCGGTCCTCTATTATCGTAATCACACTTGATATCTTTGGAACAGGGACACTCAGCTCTATTTTAGTGGAACTGCACAAAATGATCGGAATGTTGCATGCTCCAGACAGCTATTTTTATTCCCAACATGCCTTGTTGATTTAGACAGAGCTGTGGGGACGTTGCTACCAATGAAAGCATGGATCAATTTTAACTTAACACCTTCTCACAACTTTGTCTTCAGTTGTGATGTAATTATTAGCTCTGATCTGCTAATAATTGACATGCATTAGCAAGGAAGTTAGTTTTTTATTGTTTTCGAAAGAGCATCGATGGCAAGACACGCGAAAGAAAAGCTGAAAGCTCACACCATTGTACAATTTCATGTCGCTGGAAAATTATATGTATAGTACGTCAATTATGTAAACAAATGATGGAAGCTTGATAGCATTGCCAGAAGCCTCTTCATCATCTGGGTCCATGTGCCATGCACAAAATTATAATCCTTCGTTCCTAAATATTTGTCTTTTTACAAATTTCAAACGGGCATATTTTAGAGTGTAGATTCACTCATTTTGCTTTGTATGTGTACTCCCTCCGTTCCTAAATATTCTATTCATCTTTCTAGAGATTTCAACAAGTGACTACATATGGAGCAAAATGAGTGAATCTACACTCTAAAATATGTCTATATACATCCGTATGTGCCAGTCCATTTGAAATCTCTAAAAAGACAAATATTTGAGTAGTCACTAGTTGAAATCTCTAGAAAGACAAATACTCTGGAGTATATTTAAGAACCGAGGGGTAGTGCACAACCGCATGGGAGACTCAGCCCGGTCATTGCGCCGCATTAATAGTGAGTAATGAGCAGTCAAATCATAAGCCCCACCTTTCCCACTGTAAGTTGCTCTGAAGAAGCAACCATCAATACGCTCTTCTTTGAATCCGCTCATACTACTCCATCCGTCACTGTTTATACAGCGCACTTCAGAAAAAAGAAAAAAAATGTGGGACCAAGGCGACTAGCGATCGGCCTGAAAAATAGCATTGGTAGTTATAGCACGGCATCTATTACTAGAGGGAATAATGCGTACACACATGCATGCAGTGCTTCCACCCCGGGTACACACATGCATGCACTCCGTAGTAGTATAGTACATGGAGAGAAAATTGTGGACTTGATTGTGGTTACCACACCCTAATTAATTGAGCATTAAACCAAACACGTCTAAAGTCTCTCAGGTGGTGGAAATGCATTGAGAGAAATGCATCATAATGAAGCGCGCCCTGTAAACTGTGACGGAGGGTGGAGTAGTATGAAGGTGCAAAACCAAGTACGCGTACTAGTACTGCGCTTGGCTCTTCGCCCCTTCGTGAAGTCGAACAATGATGGTACTCCGTATGTTGGGTACTACAGTGTATGCCTGACACTGAATGGACTGATGCATGTCCACCGAGGGTAGGTTGCATTAGTCAAAAGTGTAAGTGCATCTAGTGCCCCTTAGTGATTTTGGTGTATTGAAGACTTATAGGTTAAGGATCTAATGTGTTTATGAGTGTACACAGGTCTATAAGTCTATGAGGAGTTTGATATTTACAGAGAAAGTCGACCCCTAAAAATGAAGTTCTTCGACTGAAGACTTTCTGAAGACTTTGAAAGTGAAGAAATTGGTGTAACCCTGAAGACTTGGTATTCATTCCAGGAACATGAAGCGTGAAGACTTTTGTTTTCATAGTTTGATTTTCTCTTTCTTGAGTCATAGGAAACACCGTACTGTTAAAGGGGGTCGAGGAAATACTAAGGAAAAATTTCCATGTGATGCTCAACTCAAAATCCTACACCTACCAATCCCTTCGAGTGAAGCCATTGGAAATCTCATACAGTTCAGTCAATTTCTTCAGTGATAGAGACGTAGTTCTTCTGGTCTCTGAGGAATTTGTTCTGACTGAGGAGTTAGGAATTCGCCAGTGCGGATTGCCTACACAGTGAGGAACATGATAGCCCTGAGGAATTTGTACCTCAAATTTCCGACCGTTGTTGTGCTACGCGCCAGCTGTTCCAAAATATCTTATCCATCCAACGGTCATATCATTGAAGGGCATTTATGTCTTATCATGTCGGGCTGCTCCCTAGGCTATAAATAGCCGCCCCCTACAACCACTAGCTAGTTGGCTGCTCCGCTAGAAACTGACACTTGTCAATTGAGAGCATCCCATCCTCCGAGGACTTTGAGCGAAAATCATCAAGTGAGGAAAATCCAAACCCAAACCCAAACACCTACAAACCCAAAGTGATTGAGCATCACTGAAGAAATTGATCCTGTGTGGATTTGACGCTTGTTACCTTTGAAGACCGTGCTTCTTCCAGACGGTTAGGCGTCATGGTCTAGAGCATCCAAGAGGAATTGTGGATCGCCGAGTGACCGAGTTTGTGAAGGTTCGGAAGTCACCTGAAGACTTACCACGAGTGATTGGGCGAGGACTGTGTGTCCTTAGCTCAAGGAGAATACGGTGAGGACTGTGTGTCTGGGACTGTGTGTCCTCAGGTTTAAATACCTAGCCGCTCCAACCAGATGTACAACTGAGACAACAGTTGGAACTGGTCTACCAAATCATTGTCTTCACCAAGCCAACTAGTTCTATTTCCTCAACACTTTCATTTCCTCATTTCTGTGTTGTGTGTTTGTTCATATCTGTGTCTGAAGACTTTGACTGAAGTCTTTCTCAATTTCCTCAGTTCAAGTTCTTCAGTCTGTTTTGTCTTCATCTTGTGCTATCTTGTGTTTACGCTTTCTGTACTCTGTGTTTGTCTTCATTTCATCATGATGACCATGCATGTATTCTGCTATGTTTACTTCTGAGTACTTATTCCGCTGCTAGTAGTTCTTCGCTAAGGAATTTCCTCACTAGCAAATTCCTCAGTGAAGAATTTCATAAAAATCGCCTATTCACCCCC
>NW_021222515.1:0-1197 GCF_002162155.2 Triticum dicoccoides
AACACAGAATCATCACCAAGATTAGAGGTCATATCAAAATGATTAAACATTGGTTCTTTTGCATCAATAGTTAATTCAATGGGTGCATTCAAAATTGTTGGTATTTCAGTTGTTTGATCACATGGCAAAGTCAAATTATCAACGTAGTCCTCTAAAATAGGTGGTGTGATCAAAGTAGTGGGTAGCTCATCAGATGGTGCATTCAAATTGACAAGGCATTCATCATTCTCATGTAGAGATGGAAGATCAGTACCTTTGTCATTACCTCTTATGATCAACTCAGATGATGTAGCCACTCTCGGGGGCGATGTGTCACACGGTGGAGGTGATGTAGTCCTGACAACAACGGATGTGGTTGTCATAGTATGCTTAGTAGTTGAAGGAACAATCATATCAACTCTTGGAATGTGCACCGTGCGCTTGTTCTCCTCGTGGCCAACACGTCGTTTTATTTCCTGTTCAGCTTTGCAAGCAAGATGAAACAAATGGTCCATAGGATAACACTCTTCATGAATTAGTATCTTTTGAATATCACGGTTTAATCCTCCCCAAAATCTATCCATAAAATCATCTTCACTTTCTTCTAAAGAGGAATGCAACAATGTAGTTTGTAAATCATCATAATATTTTGTTACAGTTTCACTACCTTGTTTTAAGTGTTGCAACTTCTTAATCATGTCACGAGTATAATAAGTAGGGACAAAAGTATGTCGCATGGCAAGTTTCAAATCATCCCAAGTAGTAGGTATATAATCAGGGTGTAACCGACAATATTCACTCCACCAAACCAAAGCATAACCAGTGAAAGAACCAACCGCAACCTTAACCTTTTTATGTTCATTGAAATTATGGGAAGCAAATATATTTTTTATGTCGAACTCCCATTCAATATATAAAGCAGGTTTAAAACGGCCATTAAATGGTGGTATAGATACATTAACCTGATCATGTGCATTTGGATGTTTGTGCACCTCTCGTGACGGTTGTGGTATTTGCAAAGGTGGTGGCACGTCTCCCGCGATTGACAAAGCCCATGAATTGACTCTGGATCCTGTCATGATTAGTAGAACAAGAAACAAAACCCAAAAATAATGTTCCTATAACTACTAGGATGTGGTGGTAAAATGCTCACAGTAAAGCAAATATCAATGTCTTACAAGTTCTTACCATGCAGCAGGCGGTGATCGGCAACCAGCG
>NW_021222516.1:0-987 GCF_002162155.2 Triticum dicoccoides
GTGTTGATGAAGCTACCGACATAGGGCTTCGACTAAGCACCGCAATGATATGACCGAGGTGGATTATAGTGGAGGGGGGCACCGCACACGGCTAAAAGATCAAAGATCAACTTGTGTGTCCATGGGGTTCCCCTGCCCGCATATATAAAAGGAGCAAGGGGGAAGGCCGGCCGGCCCTAGGAGGGCGCGCCAAGAGGAGTCCTCCTCCTAGTGGGAGTAGGACTCCCCTTTCCTAGTCCCACTAGGAGGGGGAAGGAAGGAGTGGGAGAGGGGAAAGGCAAGGGGGGCGCCGCCCCCCTTCCTTGTCCTATTCGGACTCAAGGGGAGGGGCATGCGGCCTGCCCTCGTCGGCCCCTCTCACTCTGTACTAGGGCCCATCAAGGCCCATTAGCCCCTAGGGGGTTTCGGTAACCCCTCCGGCACTCCGATTTTCTCCGAGATCACCCGAAACCCTTCCGGTGTCCGAATATAGCCGTACAATATATCAATCTTTATGTCTCGACCATTTCGAGACTCTTCGTCATGTCCGTGATCACATCCGCGACTCCGAACTACCTTCGGTACATCAAAACACATAAACTCATAATACTGATCGTCACTGAATGTTAAGCGTGCGGACCCTACGGGTTCGAGAACTATGTAGACATGACCGAGACTCATCTCCGGTCAATAACCAATAGCAGAACCTGGATGCTCATATTGGTTCCTACATATTTGACGAAGATCTTTATCGGTCAAACCGCATAACAACATACGTTACTCCCTTTGTCATTGGTATGTTACTTGCCCGAGATTCGATTGTCGGTATCTCAATACCTAGTTCAATCTCGTTACCGGCAAGTCTCTTTATTCATTCCGTCATACATCATCCCGCAACTAACTCATTAGTTGCATTGCTTGCAAGGCTTATAGTGATGTGCATTACCGAGAGGGCCCAAAGATACCTCTCCGACAATCGGAGTGACAAATCCTAATTTCGATCTATGC
>NW_021222517.1:0-2408 GCF_002162155.2 Triticum dicoccoides
ATCAAAGATTAGATTGGTTCTTTAGATTAGTTTAGAATCAATTCTTCAAATTTCGAATTTTTGGTAGACCAAATTATATTAGGTTGATTTCTTTCCATTAGCCAAATAAATTCTTATTAGATTGATCCCATCTGGTGAAGAAAATCCAGCAGATCGGTGCGGTGGCTGCACCGCCAACCTACCTCCACTTGGACGATGCATCGCCAAACTGTACAAGCAGCCACGAGCCGTTCGACCGCCCGAGTCTTCCTCGATCCGATCCTGCGAGGTGCGAGCGTCGTCGAGCAGGCCAGAATCACGGAGCTTCTTGACGGCTCAATGTGGGTACGACGGTGTGTTTCCAGAGCAGCCACGCGCCGAGACCAGGCGCTGGAGCAGCCGGTTTCAATGAGGCGACGCCGCGCGCGGCACAGGGCTCCTTCCAGCCCAGCCGCACGTCGACTTCGACCGGGGCAGGCTGTGCGATGCGGAAACGTCTTACCCTTCGAGGGGACGTGGTACGTGTTATACAGGGGATTGCGAGTCCCTGATATGCGTACAAATCTGTTGGAGATACATGACTTGAGGGAGAAGAAGTATAGGAGATAAGAAGTATAGTTACAACCAAATACAGAATTTAAACTACCCATGAGGTTGTCTATCTTATCTATCTCCTCATACATATCTCGTTTTACACCCTCCCTTAATCACAACTTCATCAAGTTGAGATTATGCTTGAAATCTTCAAAACTCCTTGTAGGCAAAGCTTTTGTAAACCTATCTGCCACTTGATCCCATGAATGAATGAAACGAATGTCCAAGAGTTTATTGGCAACTCTTTCTCTGACAAAATGGAAATATATTTCAATGTGCTTTGTTCTAGCATGAAATACTGGGTTTGCAGACAGATAGGTGGCACCAAGATTATCACACCATAAACATGGAGCTTGAGAGCTTTTCACACCTAACTCCTTCAAGATTGACTGTACCCAGATAATTTCTGTTGTTGCATTGGCCAAGGCTTTGTATTCTGCTTCAGTGCTCGACCTGGACACTGTGGCTTGTTTTTTTGGCACACCATGATATAAGGTTGGGTCCAAAAAATACTGCAAAGCCACCAGTGGAGCGTCTGTCATCCAAACATCCTGCCCAATCTGAATCAGAAAAGGCACTGACAAGAGTAGAGGGTGACTTGCTGAAGTTTAGACCAACATTCAAAGTATACTTGACATATCTGACAATGCGCTTAGCTGCAGTCAAGTGAACTGTGGTGGGTGCATGTAGGAACTGACATACTTTGTTGACAGCAAAGGAAATGTCTGGCCTGGTCAATGTTAAGTACTGAAGTGCACCTACAAGACTTCTGTATTTTGTACTATCCTCTGGACCCAAAAGTGTTCCCTCTGTAAGAGATAATTTTTCTGTACTAGAGAGAGGAGTGGGTGTGGGTTTACAACCTTGCAAACCTGCCTTCCTTACCAAATCTGTGGCATATTTTTCTTGAGAAAGATGTAGCACATCCTTGTGCTGTTTCACCTCAATTCCTAGGAAGTAATGCAATTCTCCTAGATCCTTGAGAGAAAATTCAGCACCTAAATCCTTCAAGAGTCCTGATATTGCCTCATTAGATGAGCTCGTGACAATAATATCATCAACATATATGAGAACAAACATGAAGGTGTTGAACTTGTTATAAATGAACAAGGAGGTGTCAGATTCGGAAGGAACAAAGCCAAGTGTCTGCATCTTTTTACTGAGACGGGAATACCATGCCCTTGGAGCTTGTTTCAGTCCATATAATGCTTTATCTAGCTTGCACACATAGGGAGGTGTATGTTTGCTTTCAAACCCAGGAGGTTGTCTCACGTACAGTACCTCTTCCAGAACACCGTGAAGAAACGCGTTCTGTACATCTAATTGTCGAAGGCTCCATCCCCTGGAAACAGCAATAGACAGTACGGGACGAATGGTAGCGGCTTTCACAACTGGACTAAAAGTATCCTCGTAGTCTATGCCATACCGTTGCTTGAAGCCTTTGGCAACTAGTCTAGCCTTATAGCGATCAATGGTTCCATCAGACTTTCTCTTAATTCTGAATACCCACTTGCAGTCAATGAGGTTTTTACCTTGCTTGGGGGGAACCAAGTGCCACGTTTTATTTCTTTCAAGTGCCTTATATTCTTCTACCATTGCCTTTTTCCACTTGTCATCACTGAGAGCCTCTTCAATTGTGTTGGGCTCACCTGGTTCACCTGTGGAACAAACTAGACCATATTTGATTATGTCTTTGTAATTTTTCGGTTGAATCAAACCTTGTTGTAGTCTTGTGCGGCGTTTTGGTGAACCAGCAGGATCTGCAGCCACAGAGGATCCCATAGGAGCCAGATCAGCAGCAGAACTCAAGGAAGATTCGCCCGCCACTGTCGATT
>NW_021222518.1:0-8018 GCF_002162155.2 Triticum dicoccoides
CCTTGGTGAAGATGTTAGCAAACTGTCGAGAAGAAGGTACATGGAGGACATGGATGTTTCCCAAGCCGACACAGTCCCGCACAAAGTGAAGATTAACCTCGATATGCTTTGTATGTTGGTGTCGTACCAGGTTTGTTGACATGTACACAACGCTCACACTGTCGCATAACACAACAGTGGTCCAAGAAGGTGGCGCCGAAGCTCCTCCTGGAGTTATCGTATCCAGCTAGTCTCGACAATGGTGCTGGCATCAACTGGGTACTATGCTTCAACATTGGAGAGGAAAACTGTGTGTTGGACTTTGGAGGGCCATGACACAAGGGTGTCACCATAGAAGACTCACTAGCCAGATGTAGAGCGATGAGTGTCGAGGCAGCAGGCCCAGTCGGCGTTGGCGTAGGCGACCAACGTGTCGGTGGACAACGGGGCGAGACAACGTACCTTTAAAATACCATAGTACCCTTTTGACTAAGGACAAATGTCATTCACGAGGATCGGACATATGCAAGAAAAAAAATTGTATGAAATATGTGATGTTTGGTCGAGTAAAATTCAGGTACCTTAGATCACTAGCAAGGTTGCAGTACTCTGTTAGATCGGCAGCATGTAAACTGGCGACAGTGGCCAATTTGGGAGTCGTGTCCACGTAGGTCATTAAAGGCTTGCAGGATGACTTGCCGATGCGCTCTAGTATCGTCGATGCATAATTGGAATGGGAGAGATACATCCCAGATGATTACGTGTGACGGCTATGGCAAGGAAGTAGTGCGGTTCATATATATCGGTCATTGCAAACATGAAGCCGAGGACGGTGATGACACGCTTGAGGAGTATATTCAAGGAAGATGTTAGGATGATCTCGTCGACGTAGAGTCAGAGGAATGATTTATGGAACATGTCGTGTAGCATGAATAATGGCATGTCGGACTTGGACCATGTGAAGCTGAGGGTCGCTATGTACGTAGCAAACCCTTGGTATCACGCGCGAGGGACTTTCTTCAAGCCGTAAAGAGACCGGTTGAGACGACACCCATGGTCAGGGCGGGATGAGTCGATGAAGCCAGTAGGTTTGTTGGCAGTAGATGACCTCATTTAATGTCATCCAAGATGGCATTCTCAACATCGAGTGGTCATATATTCCCATTGTGGGAGAGTGTGATGGAGAGAATGACACGAATAGTTCCTGGCCTAACGATGGTGTTGAAAGTTTCATCAAAATCAATGACTTACTCTTCATAGAATCCACGGAGGACCAAACATGCCTTATGGCAATCGAGAGTACCGTCCCTCTTGAATTTGTGATGAAAAATCCATTTGCCGAAAACGATGTTTGCATTGGTAGGGGGACACACAAGATCCCATGTACTGTTGGTAATGATAGCAAAGTAACCCGCGAGCCAGTTCGGGTCTTTGAGCGCACCCTAGACAGACTTAGGGATGGGTAAGGATGTGATGACGTGTCAACGTTGGGGTTGAGGCGGTCCCGTGACATGATGTCCTTGCCACATGTGGCACATGACCATGTAATGACTCAGAGGGTCTGCTTTGGTAGTTGCGCGAGCGTGGGCATGCGCTTGCGCGGGTGCCTTAGGGGAAGCCGGTTCGGGTGATGGTGAAGCAAGCTTGGAGGCAGGGTCAGTATTTCCGGGCTTGACGAGATCCGTCTCGGAGTCGTTGCTTGGAGGTGACGCGGAGCCAGGGTTTAGCGCTGAGCTAGACGATGACACGGCAAATGCTCCCAACATACCTATGCTTGACCGCAACTAATATGGCTTATAGCATTTCTTTAGTCTATATATATACCGCTTATAGCAATACGTGTCAGGTTCGATCGCCCACTAGGGAACCAACATATGCCGGCCCACTAGGAGCTGATTGCTCAGGAACGTCAGGTGCGGAACATTTTTCGCAAAGATTTCAAGCGAACAATCTTTTTTGCAAACGTGTCTTGGAACCTTCCTTTTCTTTTCATCTATTTTCTTTTCTAAATTTGTTCACAGGTTTCTTAGCGGGGGTTTTTGGTCTTCTGATTGATATTGTTCTTGAACGTTTCTAGTTTGTTTATGGAAACCATACATTTGGGTTTTTCGCAGATAATTTATTTTTCTTTCTTTCAGCGATTTCTTCTGCCGGGTTTTGTGGGTCGTTTCACCGGTTTTGTTTTTGCGAACACAAATCATATATATGTTGAAAAAAAGTTCACCCTACATTGAAAAAAGTTAAATGTATGTACAAAATGGTCATCATACATACACATTTTGTTCACTGTGTGTTCATTTGAAGTAATATTCTCCACACATTAAAAAGTTGATCAGTTTGTATTTGAAAAGTTCTCCACCGTACATTAAAAGATATTCATCGTACATAAAAATTTCTGTTCAGTCTGTGTATTTGAGGAAATTATCATTGTATATTAGAAATTTTCACCTTGTATTAAAAAGTTGTTCAGTGTCTATTTGAGAAAATGATTACCATATATTAAAAAAATGGTCATCATATTTTAAATTTTTAGCCAGTCTGTATGTGAAAAAATGTTTACTGTATTAAAACATGTTTAGTGTGTATTTTACAAAATGTTCACAGTATATTAGAGAAATGTTGTCCTACAAAAAACTATCGAAAAATAAAAAAAATAGATAGAAAAACCATATCTTAAGAAGAAAGGGAAAAAACTCACAAGTCATCGTAATCACTAGTTAAGGAGTGTGAGCGCTATGTCTCACATTAAGCGAGACAGTAGCAGCTCTCACTGAAGGTTTATCCTACTGCCACGTCATATTGAGCCGGCCCACTCACGCGCGCATAGTACTGCAAAGGGGAGAAGCAGGGACCGATCCCTAGTCTCCAGGGAGATCAGGGGCGCTGATAGCAGCTCCGCCCAATTCCCATCCGTGCTAAGTAGTAGGAGCGCGTCCTAGTTGACGCGATTCAAGCGTTTCTTTTTCTTTTTTCTTCTCCGTCTTTTCATTCTTTTTTGCATTTTGTTTGTTCTTTTTTTCATTTCCTTTTTTCTTTTATTTCTGTTTTTAGTTTTCGTTGCTCTCTTGGTTATTATTCTACATTTTTTGTATATGTCGACAACATTTGTCTAATACAAGTCTAACATTTTTCCAATACAAATTAAACATTTTTGTAATACACGTTCAATATTTTCAAATAAAATATTAACTTATATATAATAAATGGACAACATTTTGTCAATACATTTTTTAGACGCTTGACTAAGAATTTTGTAATAAAAAGATTAACAATTTTTTAATACAAGGTCAACATTTTTTGTACACATTTAACATTTTACAAATGCTTGATTAACATTTTTAAAAACTTTTTCAACATTTTTCCGCCCGACATGGTCAAAAAATTTCATCACTTATTTAATACATGGTCAGCATTTTCTTATACAAATTTAACATTTTCTTAATGTTTTATTAAAATTTTCAAATACTTCTTACATTTTTTCAAATGCTTCATTAACATTTTTTATACATGATAAAAAATCTTACATCGTGAATCTTTTTTCTATACACATTTAAAAATCTGGAAATCTTGATTAACATTTTTCAAATATATGTTCAATTTTGTTAAACGCATGATTAATATTTTTATATAAATTATCAAATAAAAAATAATCATTTTTTGATACACGATCAACATGTTTTCTATACACGTTCAACATTTTTCTATATGCTTGATTAACATTTTTCAAACACTTGTTCAACATTTTGTATGCAAGAGTGATTATGGTCATTATTTCTTGAAGAAATTAGGATGTCTACTGAAGGGTATAACACCAACTGGGGTGTGGTCAGACCTCGACACCAATTGAGTGACGTTCTAGGCATCTCAAGTCATCACGGCATCTTAGTTTTAAAATTTCAATCCATCTGACCAAATTTTATACAATTGTGTTCAAAGACTTTCTTGTACACACCAACTATAGCGCCAAACTTTCTTGTCCTGAAATATAATCACAAACCGAGCAACCCTGCATTTTAAGCATGGGTTTAATTAGCACGATCTAGTTTTGTGCTGCAACCATGGGTTAATTATCTGCCTACTTTTGAACTATGAATCACAACCACGATCTAGTATGGTCGATGCATTTATCAAGTTATACAAACAGAGGCATCACCAGCCAGCCAACGTCCAATCCTTACTGGACCAGCAGAGTTACTATCTACCGACTACCATGGCCCTCCATGTGGAGTACGCAGGGCCTGTAAATTTACTGTTGCATTACAGCTAAACCTAACTGCTAATTAAAACTGGATTTGCAAAGATGAACACACTTCTGCAAATGCCATAACAAGCCTACAACACAAGCAGATCAGACAAGTACTCAATATTTGTGATACATCTTCTCAACCAACAAACCAATATCTTGGTTGCAAACATTAGTGATACATAGTGTCCAGTACAGACTATAACTGGCTTTTGATCCACTTGAAAATGACATTAAAAAAACGTTAGTCGCTCCCTATCTCCTCACGAATCTTTGCTCAGTGAATTGGCAACATTTTGCTTTGTGGTTATAACAATATAATTTCCTAGGATTTTGAATTGCCGGGGCGCTTCTCTGTTCAATTGCTTTATTCCAAGTTGTATAGGAGCCCTTCGATCTCACACGCTAAGCTTCTTTGGTGCACCACACTTTTCTTGGATAAAGGTGATTTTTTGGCAATTGATTAGGGGCAAATTACATTGGGTTGTTGGCATCCTTATGTTGAGTTGTACAGTAGTGTTGTACGTGTTGTACTCCTGTACGTGTGTGTGGTGTGACCATTGTAACCATAGCTCCCTAGTATCACACCATTCTCTCCTCCACTCCCTGCATGTATGGAGCCAACCACATACTCTCTTGATGTATATGTTCAGCCCACGGGCATATGAAATAGATATGATTCTATCCACTTCTCTTCTTGGTATCAGAGCGTAGGTTGTTCTTCGGGCTTTGCTAGACATATGGACTGATTTTTACGGGCTTTCACGGACTATCGCACGTGGTATCATTTAATTGGGATTAAGGGGAGGAAGGGCCCCACCCCCTGAAAATCAGGGGGCAAAGAAGTTAATTAGCATTAAGGCCTCCGTAAAAGCCCGTTGTTTGCCCGTGAGTGTAGGATTATTGTTGTTCTTCCTTCTCATGTCGATCAGCGCCTGATCTCCTCCTCTCACGAACTCCGGCGATGGCCATGAGCCCTCGGCCAACGAGCTCATTGCTACCTCGGCTACTGTCGCAAGCGCCGAGCGCCCGCGCGCAGCTCCCACCCCTGATCCCTTCCAGTCTGGCACCCTCCCTCTAGCCACGAGCCCACCCAACATCACCTTACAAGTCCCTCTCTCCACTCCCAATCCCCACGTCCCCTCCGGCGGCCTTCCCTCCAGCATTACCGAGCTCATTGATTTCAAGTTGGCCCTAGATGGGACTAACTTCACTCGCTGGTACAATTACCTCAATCTCCTCTTCGCATGGTTCCACCCCGAGTCCCATGTGCAGGCTGGGGCGGCCGCCCGGCTCTCTAATCCGGCGTGGAGAGACAGCGACAACACGATCTTTTTCTGGTTCTTCTCCACCATCACCGAAGACCTTCTAGAAATCGTTGCACCGCCCGGTTCTACCGCCCTTACCATTTGGACGCGGCTCGATGAGTACTTCCTCGTCAACGAGGCGGAGCACGCGATGCATCTCGGGCAGGAGTTCAGCTTGTGCGTGTGCGGCAAACTCTCAGTCAATGAGTATTGCCGTAGGCTCCAAGGTATCGCCTCCGCCCTAGCTGACGTCAAGGAGCCCGTCACTGACAGGACCCTCACTCTACAGGTGTTGGATGGGCTCGAAAAAAAGTTCGAGCTTCAGGCCACCATCATCTAGTCCATGGTTCCTCTCCTGACGTTCGCTCAGGCGTGATCCTGCCTCGTGCTCGTCAAGCTGGCCCTCAACAAACAGGCGCACACCGAGGGCGCGCAGGTTCTGGCCGTGCGCTCCAATGACGACCGTGGCGCTGATGGCCATGGGGGCCATGGTAGGGACCGCAGCGGGGTCTTCAGCGACCCTTCTGGCGGCGGGCGTGGACCTTTAGTGCATTATTATCGTTCGCCTTTAGTGCATGATTCTCATAGCATTGTTGTCGGTAATGGGGCTCGTCTTCCCGTCGTTGTCATCGCTGACACTCATCTTCCTCCATGTCCATTTTATCTCACTCACATCTTGTTGTCTCGAAACATTGTTTAAAACCTTATCTTTGTGCGTAAATTTACCCGTGATAATCTTGTCGTTGTGGAGTTTGACCCCCGTGGTTTTTTCATGAAGCATCTTCACACCAAGGAGGTGCTTCTGAGGTCCAATAGTGGCGGTGACCTATATCACTTCACTGGCAGCCATGGCAGCAACCCCCTGGAGGCTCATACCATCTCCATTTCGGATCTATTTAATAAAAGACTCGGACACCCGAGTGCATCCTCGTTAGCTCATTTTCCTTTTGATGTTCCATCGGATTGTAATAAAGCCTCTAAGTCACCTTTGTGTACTGCTTGTCAATTGGGAGAAAATACTGGTCTTCATTTCCCTACACCACCGCGCCTTTCCAATTGTTGCATTGTGACTTAAAGACCTCTCTGATTGTTAGTTTTTTGGGCTACAAATATTATATCGTCATGTTGGACCATTATACACATTACTCGTGGACTTTTCCTCTACGTGCCAAATCTTATACAAGTGTCATCTTGCAACGATTCTTCTCATCTATTCTCACTCAATTCCATGTTCTTGTGCAATGTTTGCAGTGCGATAACGGTGGTGAATTCCTTACTACCGATCTCCTGACCTCTTCTCCACTAATGGCATATCTTTTCACCTTACATGCCCCCACACATCGCTACAAGATGACAAGGCTGAATGCTGAAGGAAATATGCCCTAGAGGCAATAATAAAGTTATTATTTATTTCCTCATATCATGATAAATGTTTATTATTCATGCTAGAATTGTATTAACCGGAAACATGATACATGTGTGAATACATAGACAAACATATAGTCACTAGTATGCCTCTACTTGACTAGCTCATTAATCAAAGATGGTTATGTTTCCTAACCATAGACATGTGTTGCCATTTGATTAGTGGGATCACATCATTAGGAGAATGATGTGATTGACATGACCCATTCCGTTAGCCTAGCACTTGATCGTTTAGTATATTGCTATTGCTTTCTTCATGACTTATACATGTTCCTGTAACTATGAGAATTATGCAACTCCCGTTTACCGGAAGCACACTTTGGGTACTACCAAACGTCACAACGTAACTGGGTGATTATAAAGGAGTACTACAGGTGTCTCCGAAGGTACATGTTGAGTTGGCGTATTTCGAGATTAGGCTTTGTCATTCCGATTGTCGGAGAGGTATCTCTGGGCCCTCTCGGTAATGCACATCACTATAAGCCTTGCAAGCAATGTGACCAAATGAGTTGGTTACGGGATGATGCACTACGAAACGAGTAAAGAGACTTGCCGGCAACGAGATTGAACTAGGTATTGGACCCCGACGATCAAATCTCGGGCAACTAACATACCGATGACAAAGGGAACAATGTATGTTGTTATGCGGTTTGACCGATAAAGATCTTCGTAGAATATGTAGGAACCAATATGGGCATCCAGGTTCCGCTATTGGTTATTGACCGAGAATAGTTCTAGGTCATGTCTACATAGTTCTCGAACCCGTAGGGTCCGCACGCTTAACGTTACGATGACAGTTTTATTATGAGTTTATAAGTTTTGATGTACGGAAGTTTGTTCGGAGTCCCGGATGTGATCACGGACATGACGAGGAGTCTCGAAATGATCGAGACATAAAGATTGATATATTGGAAGCCTATGTTTGGACATCGGAATGGTTCCGGGTGAAATCGGGATTTTACCGGAACACCGGGGGGGTACCGGAACCCTCCCGGGGGTTAATGGGCCTTAGTGGGCCATGAGGGAGAAGAGGAGGGCCGGCCAGGGCCGGCCACGCGCCCCCT
>NW_021222519.1:0-2356 GCF_002162155.2 Triticum dicoccoides
AGTAGAAACACTCAGTTTCAGGCTTAGGTCCAGATTTGGGTTTCTTCTCCTGAGCAGCAACTTGTTTGTTGTTCTTCTTGAAGTTCCCCTTCTTCTTCCCTTTGCCCTTTTTCTTGAAACTGGCGGTCTTATTGACCATCAACACTTGATTCTCCTTCTTGATTTCTACCTTCGTAGCCTTTAGCATTGCGAAGAGCTCGGGAATCGTCTTATCCATCCCTTGCATGTTATAGTTCATCACGAAGCTCTTGTAGCTTGGTGGCAGTGATTGAAGAACTCTGTCAATGACACTATCAACAGGAAGATTAACTCCCAGTTGAGTCAAGTGATTATGATACCCAGACATTTTGAGTATATGTTCACTGACAGAACTATTCTCCTCCATCTTGCAGCTATAGAACTTATTGGAGACTTCATATCTCTCAATCCGGGCATTTGCTTGAAATATTAACTTCAACTCCTGAAACATCTCATATGCTCCATGACGTTCAAAACATCGTTGAAGACCCGGTTCTAAGCTGTAAAGCATGGCACACTGAACTATCGAGTAGTCATCAGCTTTGCTCTGCCAGACGTTCATAACATCTGGTGTTGCTCCTGCAGCAGGCACTGAACTGTGTTAAAGACCGTGTTAATTAGCTCTTCATCTCTTTCTTGTCTATTTTACTATATCATTAAGCATTGTGCCTCTACAACTGACAACAACCATAGCCAGGGATTTGGCATGAACCTCTGTTTCATTGGACTGTAGTCAGTCCTGAGCCCATTAGTAGCCTGTTATGTCGGGCCGTGATGCTATGTATGGTGCTTTTTCTCAACAAAAAAAAACTATGATGTTTGGGCATTTTCGATCTCTTATACCATGGACACTACAGATAGCATCCGATGGGCAATGTGAAGTGAGCAGTGTGTTCTCAGTCTGATCTGCTTATGCGGCAAATTTTTTTGCTCTTGTTACTCGAGAGGTGGAGCCATACGCATAGCTTGCATGGGATCGAGGGCACCACGACAGTGCCGATTTTTTGCTTGACGATGAGAACCCGTTGTTGGACTTCCGACAGATTGCAGCGAAGAAGGTTTCCGCACCAGCCGGCGTGCCTGTTTTTTGACCAGGAGGATGAGACTATCGTCCATCTCATGGTTGGATGTATCTTTGCACAGATGATATGGGTAACCATGTGGATGGTCATGGGCACATCAGAGTGGACACCCACTGCCAAGGACCGAATCATTAAATTACATGTGGATCGAATTTAGAGAGCCAAGACGGGAAAAGGAACCGTGAGCAATAATGACACTTGTCATGTGGGAGTTGTGCAAACATCACCATGCGATCGTCTTTGACGGGGCGATGCCATCGGTAAGGAATGTCCTAACCAAGGTAGAAGTGGAACGACATTTGTGGCAGCGGGCTGGTCTCCTTAGGGGTGAGTATGATACAGTGTGGGGAGCGATCGCTAGGTGGGTCAATAGTGAGTACTAGTTGACTTGTGTTGACAGTGAATATGTCGTGGGCATGTTTGTAACATAATCATTGTACGTGGACTTCAGGTGCTTCCACCCTTTTCTGTATGGTAATACGTGTCTCATTTATATCATAAGGATCGTAGTACAAGTCACGTACACACCGACCTGATAAAACTGAAAAGACAACAAAACGCTAGTCTTTCCACACAGGAACATCAGCCAAGAAGGAAAAATACAAACAAAACCAACGGATCCTCTAAACTTGACACCAACACTCGTCACTTGCCTCTGGCGCCACCACAACAATCACCAAGGGGAAAAATAACGGATCACCTCTCCACCCGAGCTTAGCGCGGCTCTATCGCTGATATGCAGTTTTGCGGACCTCCAAGGAAGCTCACCAAAAGTGAAACCATTACCGTTGAACAAATTAGACCGGGGCAACACTCCGGACACGCCATCGGGCTCCAGATCTGGCACCCCCGCACGACTAAGACGTCGGGGAGAAAACCATACCTACCATCCACAAATTAGGAACCCAGTGACGATCCACCATCTTCCATATGTCATCGATGCAGACTAATATATGCATCCGCTCTTGGACTACCTCCCAAGCTCCGCGCCAGCGTTGGAGCAAATGCCGTCTCAACGGCAAAGCCCGAGGACACAGGTCCACCACGAGAATGACGCCACCGCCACACCATCCTTACTTGAACAAACTGGTTTTCAAATATATCCCCAACCATAGGACTGATCGCCATGTCGGGGAAGGTTTTGAAGAATCTTTATTCAGCGCCGCCATCACCGCCGCCGAAGCCAAGAGGATGAACAACCTAAAAAACCTAAACTACGAGGGCCTAAAAACGATCCACTCGTGTGCCCCCCCCCC
>NW_021222520.1:0-2026 GCF_002162155.2 Triticum dicoccoides
TTTTATGTGATCTTGGAGCCGGTGTTAGTGTCATGCCTCTCTCTTTATATCGTAAACTTGATTTGAATAAGTTGACACCTACTGAAATATCTTTGTAAATGGCCGATAAATCAACTGCTATACCTGTCGGTATTTGTGAGGATGTGCCTGTTGTGGTTGCAAACGTTACTATTTTAACGGACTTTGTTATTCTTGATATTCCCGAGGACGATAGTATGTCGATTATCCTTGGTAGAGCCTTTTTGAATATTGCACGGGTTGTTATTGATTGCAACAAAGGCACTGTCACTTTTCATGTTAATGGTGGGCACACGTACACTTTCCGAGGAAACAACTTCAAGTTCACAATATCAATTCTATTGAAAAAAGCTCAACGATTACTATTGGAGGTTTTGAATTCCCTCTTCCAACTGTCAAGAAGAAATATGATATTCTTATTGTTGGGGACATGCATATCCCTGTTGAGATAATTTAGTGTTATTCGAAAATTCTCCGGTTTCGTGTTATTCGGAAAGAGTTTTTTAACAAGACTTGATCAACCTTGTTAGTGGATTCCTTTTGATGAGCATGAGATGGATGAAGTTAGAAAGCACAACTCTTTGTACCTTCCTTTTACTTTCTCTTATTTAGATTAAATAAAGCAAAAATAGTATTTTCTGTCTGTTTTCTGAATTATCCTTGCAATAAAAATACCCCAAAGATAAAAGTTCTCCAAATGTCCTGAAAATGAAATATGACTTTTTATAGAATATGTTAGAATTTCTGGCACTGAGCACACACCAGGGGGGCCCAACCATTTGGCCACGAGGGCACAGGGCACGCCCACCCCCTAGGGTGCCCCCCTGCCTCGTGGGCCCCACGTGGACCCCCTCCACTTATTCCAGCACACACTCACTTCGTCTTCCTCCAAAAAAAATCCTCCCATAGCTCAAACCCGTGTTCTAGCTCATCTTGCTGCCATTTTCGATCTCTTTGCTCAAAGCTCCATTCACAAAACTGTTTTGGGGGGTTGTTCTACGGTATGTGACTCCTCCATTGGTCCAATTAGTTTTTGTTCTAGTGCTTTATTTATTACAAATTTTTGCTGCTTAGGTGACCCTGCTATTGAACTTGCATGTCAAATTTATTTGGTCCAAAGTAGTTCTAATGCATGATATAGTCTCTAGGCACTTGTGGGAGTAGTTGCTATCAATCTTGTTGGTTTTTTCTTTTTCACTTTTATTTTGAGTCACTAAATTTTTCAGAATTTTTCAGAGAAAGAAAACGATGAAGAGATTATTGAGGGCTCTTCGAGCTGAAACTCGAAGGATAAGCAGAATGAGGAGAATAAAAAGCCCAAATACAATCTTCCTCGCACTGCGGAGGTTCGGCCGTGCGAATGGCCTTTTGATGCGTTCTTGAGAGCCACCAGAATTTACGACGACTTTTATTACTTGGCTGAGGATGCAGGCCTCACTGACTTCCTCCACGACCAGCGTGAACAGCACGTACCTCATCTTGCCTGAGGCCATTTATGCATACTGGAGGCTGACACATGTTCTAGAGCCTGAGCCTGAGCCACCACTTGACCCTTATCGACAGTCTGTTTATCAGTGGGATCCGGAGGAGATCGCCAACCAGTGGCACCCTGAGGACCCTCCTCAGTACACCGGAGAGAGTAGCTTCGATCCATGGGCATACACCAACTTAGGCCAAAAGTCTAAGCTTGGGGGAGTACATATTTCTCACCGACATTACATTCATGTTCACACACTCATGCCAGTTGCCAGTGCTCATACTTTTTTCATTGTACTATCCATGCTAGTTTATTTTCTTTTCTAAGCCTTCCTCTTGTGTGTTTGAAAAACCTTAAGAAAAACCAAACAAAATTTAGTTGTAGCCTTAAGCTAGGTTATTTTCCATGCCTATTTACACGGGAAAGCTCCCAACAGGCTAAATTTTGTTTGGTTTTTCTTAAGGTTAGTAGTAATTAAAAGAAAACCCCAAAAAGATTTCTCGTTCTTCTTTTGCTTGTTGGGAGCTTTCC
>NW_021222521.1:0-1966 GCF_002162155.2 Triticum dicoccoides
GGTTATTTCAAAATAACACGCTTAACGAGATCTTGGTATTTGATCTGAGTCTAGCCACTGGCCTATACGCACTAACCATCTACGCGGGGACAGTTATGGGCACTCGACGTCATGGTATCAGCCGAAGCCTTCGTGACGGCAGTGACTGAGCGGCGCACGCCGGATTGGATTGGAACGCCTGCTAGGCTAGGTCTGCTTCCGGCCGCGTTCGCAACGTGCAGGTGTGCAAAGGGCGATGGGCCCAGACCCCTGCGCCATAGGATTTAGACCGGCGTGCTGACCTCTCTGTTGTGCCTAGGTAGGGCTGCGACGTGTTGATCTTCCGAGGCCGGGCATGACCCAGAAAAGTGTGTCCGGCCAAATGGGGTCGAGCGTGTTGGGTTATGTGGTGCACCCCTGCAGGGAAGTTAATCTATTCAAATAGCCGTGATCTTCGGTAACAGGACGACTTGGAGTTGTACCTTGACCTTATGACAACTAGAACCGGATACTTAATAAAACACACCCTTCCAAGTGTCAGATACAACTGGTGGTCGCTCTCTCATAGGGCGGCGAGGGGAGGATCATCGGTTAGGATTATGCTATGCGATGATGCTTGGTGAACTTACCATCTACTCTCTTCTCCTGCTGCAAGATGGAGGTTACCAGAAGCGTAGTCTTCGATAGGACTAGCTATCCCACTCTTATTCCGGCTTTCTGCAGTTCACTCCACATATGATACCCTTATTCCATTTGATACCAATGCATACATATGTAGTGTAGCTCCTTGCTTGCGAGTACTTTGGATGAGTACTCACGGTTGCTTTTCTCCCCCTTTTTCCCTTCCTATACTCGATTGCTGCGACCAGACGTTGGAGCCCAGGAGCCAGACGCCTCCGTCAACAAAGATTACTACTACTACTCAGGAGGTGCCTACTACTACGTGCAGCCTGCTGACGACGACCAGAAGTAGTTTAGGAGGATCCCAGGCAGGAGGCATGCGCCTCTTTCGATCTGTATCCCAGTTTGTGCTAGCCTTCTTAAGGCAAACTTGTTTAACTTATGTCTGTACTCAGATATTGTTGCTTCCGCTGACTCGTCTATGATCGAGCTCTTGTATTCGAGCCCTTCGAGGCCCGTGACTTGTAATATGATGCTTGTATGACTTATTTTATATGTAGAGTTGTGTTGTGATATCTTCCCGTGAGTCCCTGATCTTGATCGTACATGTTTGCGTGTATGATTTGTGTACGATTGAATCGGGGGCATCACAAGAATCTACTGAAGAATTCATTCTAGAACATGAAGAACGTCGAGCTAATGCACCTGAAGAAAATACTGAAGAAAATGGTGCTGAAGAGAATGCTGATCAAATTCCTCAACGACAACCAGCTCATCCTTGCATTGCAAAAGAAGTGCAAGTTGAAAAGATCATCAATGACATCAAAGCGCCAGGTCCTCTCACACACTCAAAAGCTTCACATTTATCTAACTTTTGTGGTCACTATGCTTTTGTCTCTATCATAGAGCCCACTAAGGTGATGAAGCATTTCTGGAGCCTGAGTGGATCCAGGCCATGCAAGAAGAATTACATCAGTTCGAGCTCAACAATATCTGGGAACTGGTCAAACGTCCAGATCCTCGCAAGCACAATATCATTGGCACAAAGTGGATCTACCGCAACAAGCAAGATGAAAATGGCCTTGTGGTGAGGAATAAGGCACGGCTCGTAGCTCAAGGCTACACACAAGTTGAAGGAATTGATTTCGATGAAACTTTTGTACCTGTTGCTAGACTTGAGGCTATTCGCATATTACTTGCTTATGCTAACCATCATGATATCACTTTATATCAAATTGATGTGAAAAGTGCATTCCTCAATGGTAAGCTTGAGGAAGAAGTATATGTTGCTCAACCCCCAGGTTTTGAAGATCCAAAGAATCCTGACAAAGTCTTCAGACTCAACAAGGCCCTCTATGGCCTCAAG
>NW_021222522.1:0-951 GCF_002162155.2 Triticum dicoccoides
CAACACGCACATATATGACTACCTCCTCGAGACTTCAACGTATACCTATAAATTAATAGGAGGAAGGAGGCAGGAAGCACACATATAATGTAACATGCACATGTATGACTACCTCCTCGAGACTTCGACATATACCTATAAATTAATAGGAGCATGCAAAACACACGGCGGCTGATTCATTCAGCACCAATCATTGATTAGGCTAGAACATTCAACAACCGCGCCCTCTCACAACTTTAATAATGAAAACAAATATGCATTTCAAAAGAGATAGGGCCAAACAGTTATGTGACTGTACAGTCTAAAATTATCGGTAGTGCTGGCTGCAGCAGCAAGCCGGCAGCCAGCACAATATCCATTGTCCAATAGTTGTCTCAACATGCACCGAGTGATGCTGAACCTCATGATGAGGATGACACCATAGATACACAAGATTTATACACATTTGATGAATTTCTAGCTGAGCAAGAATTATTAGAAGAACTACAACATGGAATGGTTGCAGAATTGAAGGCTGACTTTGAAGTGCTTGAACAAGGGAGGAGACACAACCGTGGACCAAGGAGATATTTGGCCAGGCCTCGTGAAGAAGCCAATCAACGTCTTATGGATGATTATTTCACGCATAATCCTGTCTACAATTCCTACAATCTTTCGTAGAAGGTTTAGGATGAGAAGGTCTCTGTTTCTGCGCATCGTTGATGCCCTCAATGAGTGGTCTCCATTTTTTTACATTAAGATTGGATGCTACTAATCGCCCTGGGTTATCGCTAATCCAAAAGTGCACTACTGTCGTAAGGCAGTTAGCAAATGGGAGCCCTGTAGACTGGATAGATTAGTATATTAAGATTGGTGAAAGTACTGCAGTAGAGTTTGAAGTTATTCGTGGAGGGAGTGGTTGCAGTATTTTAGGCGAAGTATTTGAGGCGACCTACAGTACAAGATGTTGAA
>NW_021222523.1:0-1130 GCF_002162155.2 Triticum dicoccoides
CTCATTATGCTAAGATTGATTGTGCCACTAGAACCGTTCAACTTACTCACCCATCGGGCAAGACAGTCAATGTCTTAACTCGAGTGGCCAAGCGCCATCTTTACTCCCTAAATGCCGACCCCCTTCTAGACCTTGAAGATATTCCGGTAGTCCGGGACTTTCTGAATGTCTTTCCAGAAGAACTGCCAGGTGTTCCACCTGACAGGGATGTCGAGTTTGTGATAGACCTTGTTCCAGGAACCGTTCCAATTTCTAGGAGACCCTATAAGATGGCACCCTTAGAACTAGCCGAGCTTAAGAACCAACTCGATGAGTCCTTGAAAAAGGGTTTTCATCCGTCCTTGTTCCTCTCCTTGGGCTTGCCCCGTCCTCTTCGTCAAGAAGAAGGATGGAACGGATCGGATGGTTGTAGATTACCGACCTGTCAACTTGGTCACTATCAAGAACAAGTATCCGCTTCCTAGGATCAATGATCTGTATGACCATCTTGCTGGATCCTCAGTCTTTTCCAAGATGGATTTGAGATTGGGCTACCATCAAATCAAAATCAGAAACAGGGACATTCCCAAAACGGCCTTTGTTACTCGTTATGGCCAATACGAGTACACCGTCATGTCCTTTGGTTTAACCAATGCCCCGGCCACTTTCTCTCGGTTAATGAACTCAGTCTTCATGGAGTATTTGGATAAATTCGTCATGGTATACCTCGATGATATACTCATCTAATCCAAGAGTGAGGAGGAACATGCCGAACATCTAAGGCTGGTATTGACGAAATTTCGAGAACATCGCCTTTATGCCAAATTCTCCAAGTGTGAATTTTGGTTGCCAGACGTGACCTATCTAGGCCATGTAATCTTTGGTAAGGGTATTGCTGTCAATCCCGAGCGAGTTCAAGCCGTCCTTGATTGGACTCCACCTGAGACGGTCAAGCAATTCAGAGCTTCCTTGGCTTAGTGAGTTATTGTCGCCGCTTCGTCGAGAATTTCTCCAAGGTTGCTAAACCTCTAACTGAACTCCTCAAGAAAGATAAAAAGTTCGAGTGGACCCCACAGTGCGAGTTCAGCTTTCAGGAACTGAAAAGATGCCTGACATCTGCTCCCGTACTGGTACCACTAGATTTCTCCAAG
>NW_021222524.1:0-1006 GCF_002162155.2 Triticum dicoccoides
GCTGCTGCGGAAGCTGGTGTCGCTCTACCGCGCGCGGCAAGCCAAGCTGGAGTCCCGCGAGGCGCTTGTCACGAAGGCGGGAGCAGACATCGAGAAGCGTGCGGAGGAGCTCCGGGGCTTCCATCAGGAAGCTCGTCGATCCTTGGCAGAGGAGCGGGAGCAACTCGACGAAGCGCAGAAGGCCTTCCTCCTCGAGAAAGCTGAAATCGAAGAGCAGCAGCGGCTTGCCGCTGTGAAGCTATCTGCGGAGGAGGGCGAGCTAGCGCAGCGGAAGGTCAATCTTGACGCCCACGAAGAGGAACTTGCCGCGCGCGAGGAAAGACTTGGCGGAGCCCTCAAGCAAGCGGAGGATGCTGCCGCCGCCGCCGAGGCCGCCAAGAAGGAGTTGGAGACGAAGGTGGCGCGGCTGGAGGCCGATCTCGCCGAGAAGGGCAGAGAGCTCAGCGCCGCCAAGGAATCCAACGCGAATCTTGAGTTGAAGCTGACCGCTTTGACCAAGATGTTGGGCAGCGCCAAGAAGCAGGAGGCGGCCTTGAGGGAGGAGATCAAGGCCGACAAGGCGCTGCTAGAGAGTGTTGCCGCCACCCAAAATGCCTTCAGGGAAACTGTGGAGCACTGGACGGAGAGTCTTGTGAATGCCGCCACAGACATCGACAAGGAGCTGGCGCAGCTGGGGATGGAGGATCTCGGGTATCCCTTCGACGAGAACCTCCAACCCAGCGTCAAGCTCGTCTTGTTCTTCAAGGGCGTGGCGACGGCCCTCCAGCGACTCCGGGAGAGGATCCCAAAGCAGCTGGCCGACGAGTCGCGCAAGATCTGTGCGGAAGCCCTTCAGAAGGTGTTGATGAAGGTGGCCTTCCGCAACCCGGGCCTCCGCCTCACCAATGTCCTCAGGACCTTGCCGCCGGATGCCGATCTGGAGGAGCTCAAGGCCCTTGTCGCACCCATTGTGGACAAGGTGAGCGGGATCAAGAGGATTGAGGGCGATCGCGCAGACTAGGCCGCC
>NW_021222525.1:0-875 GCF_002162155.2 Triticum dicoccoides
AGAATATCTGATGCACCGATGCTTGCGGTGCATCGTATCCCCAGAGCATATCGCATGATTAGCAGCAGTAATTGTGGTTTTGTGTCCAAGATCTTGTCGAAACAAAGGCAACTATGGATAAATCCGAATAACGGTACATTTCAGAGATAAAAATTTCAATGGTGCATGCATGCCATCACATTATATCGCTAATGACTGAAGTTCGTACTATTATCTAGTCCTTTGAAAAAACCAGATGTCGCTCACCAACTTAGCCTTGGGATTATCGGCCGCAAGCTAAATGATGAGACTGTTGAGAAACTTTTCTTCATATAAATGTAGGAATCCTGCCATTTCGAAAGAAAAGAAAAAAAAGAAAAAAACCCTTGCACACAGTATCATGCAATGGAGGAGTATCACCCTGTAGTGCATGGAACTTGATGGACATAAGAAACCAATATAGGTTGCGGATTTCTATGTGATCGATCACTTGATGTAACATGTCGCCTGCAAGATGCCTGGTATGACTACTATCCTGGATATGTTACTGCTAATCAGGTTCTCCCTGTCGGAAATTCATGATCTAAAATCTGAATATATAGGTTGATTCTTAATTCAGCGACTGGCAGGTAAATCAAGCAACTGCCCTTGTTTTCTTTTGCAAGAATCACCATTGTTATCTACAACACCCACCAAACTGAGGCAGAGGGAGATGCCGTGCTGAGTCTAGGAACGTGTTGACACAGGGTGCGCCGCGTTGCAGTTGGCTCATTGTGTCGTGGACTGGAACCTCACCACGTTGGTTCGTCATGTTATGATCTAGTCGCACGTAAGAAGGGGAGACGAGAATTTTGTGGAGGACGGCTCCATGAAACCCGTTACGTGAAAACAAATGA
>NW_021222526.1:0-869 GCF_002162155.2 Triticum dicoccoides
GGGGGGGGGCACACCCCGGAGACGCGTGCTGGGTGTTTGCAACCGCCTCAACACTTCCAGATTTGTGAGAGGCCGCCTACGCAAGATTTGACGGTATGCTAGCCCCCGGAGGCCGCCGGCCACAGTCGTAGACGTGCGAAGAGCAATCCGCGTAGAGGGAAGTGTTCAGATACTTGTCCATCACAAAAAAATTATGAAAAATTACCATCAGTCCTATAGCACATGTGCCCACGTTGTGTAAAAAACTCATGATTTTATCGCGCTCCAAGTATTTAATAATATTCACGCTGCATCGTTACCGCAGAACGTCTACTACCGTTTCATTGCCGTCCGTGAGGGGGGCCACAACCCGGAGACGCGTGCCGCCTCTTCAGACATGCCACAACACCACCCCGCATGTATGAGGGCCCGATACGACGCTCCGGTGGCATTGCTACCCCCCAGGGCCCCCGTCCCGGCTAACCCTGTAGCGTTTGACCACGGGATCTAGCCCTTTGACTTTGCACGGACGCGCTTTGACCAGTGGACCTCTCCACCCGGTTGTGTTAGGTCGGCCCAGAGGAAAACTTTGGAGCAACATCCGGGCCAAACCCACAGCTACATCCACTCCGTGTAGACCCGACGCGTCCGTTTCCCCCCTCCAGGTGCCGGCGGCGGCGGCGTCCGTGAGGAGGGGGCACACCCCGGAGACGCGTGCTGGGCGTTTGCAACCGCCTCAACACTTCCAGATTTGTGAGAGGCCGCCTACGCAAGATTTGACGGTATGCTAGCCCCCGGAGGCCGCCGGCCACAGTCGTAGACGTGCGAAGAGCAATCCGCGTAGAGGGAAGTGTTCAGATACTTCTCCATCACAAAAAATTATGAAAAAT
>NW_021222527.1:0-387 GCF_002162155.2 Triticum dicoccoides
TTTTCAAGTTTCAGACATGCGGTCAAGAAAGAGCGGTGATGTTGAGTTCAGGTAACTCTTATATGTGGCGTCTAATATGTGAGTTATTCATTTTCATGCAGACAGTGTTCGGTGTGTGATGACGTTAAACGGATTCTCCGGAAATTGGGAGCACAAAGTAGAGTAATGAGGAACTTAATTTTTGCTTGAGTGTTGACTGTGAAGAAGACGAGAAGGGACTACAGTTGCAGGTGGAGTCACATAGAGTCTGGGAGTAGCAGCAGTACTCATGGCGTATCTCAAGTCCAATGTACATGGAGGTTCGACGCATGGATGAATTCAAGGTGGTGAAGAATATTCGCCAAGGTGGAGTTTGTTAGAGTTGTGTCGAATATTATTGTACAAGGT
>NW_021222528.1:0-2518 GCF_002162155.2 Triticum dicoccoides
TTCTGCCATGCTTCCCTTTTTATTTGAACTTACATTTGTTTGGTTCCCATATTTTTTTGTGTACTTCTCTGTTGTGAAGTGTGTACTGCTTGTGCATAGTTGGAGTTTTTTCTTTTTTGGTCGGTACCATCTTATTTCTCGTTTTCGGTTTGTTCTATGCCCGTAGACTGGTGTCGCTGCTCGTGATGTGCACAACGAGACTTACGATTGCTCTGGGAAGGAAGAGGTCTTGGGTGATGCAGTGTCCCCTCTGGATGTTGTAGTTGATAAGGTATAGTTGATTTACTTGTTCTGTTAGTGGGTTGTAATCTATTTTGTTGTTGTCTGTTATAAACTTGATGTACGCTGTTATGTTCATCCATATGCATTTTTCATTTGCGTATGTTAGCTGCAATAGTTTTACATGTGTGATCTTCACTGTTTGACAGAAGTGAACTGCAGTTCTTTTTGGCATGCGTGATCCATACTTATTTACGTACGTGAGCTTCAATATTTAACATAACTGAACTGCAGCGTTTGTCAAAGCGAACTGCAGTTTTTTGATGTATATGTGGGTTGTAGTTGTAGTTGTGTTTTGACACACGTGTGTTGGTGTTGTTTTGCATATGTGGACTGTAGTTGTTATGTGTATGTTGCCAGCAGTCTTTTGACATAAGTGTGTTGTGTGTTGTTGTGTTGGTTATCCCCATGCTTATTTTTTGTGTTACTGGGTGTTTTTTAAACTTTCCACAGGTTGGAGAACAAAACGTGGAAGTCCACGTTGATCTGAATCAGGGCAGTTGTGTTGTTGATGGCCGTGTTAGTGTTGATGCTTCTGTATCGGTTGCCGTTGAGTGTACAGATCCTTCTGTAGCTCAAGGATCCCATGATGTTGTTCCCACCAGTAGGCATAAAGATTCTGATGTTGGCATTGAAAAGCCACCGGAGAATGTTGCCCCTGCTGCTAGTGTTGTTGCTTCCCCTGTCTGTCTGGTGTCCAATGATGTTCCGGAAGTATCGATAGTGGAGCCTCATGTAGTTGAAGTATCTAAGGGAGCTGCTGTTGACCAGACTGTTGTAAATCGAGAGAATGCTGATGTTGCTGCAGAAGGAATGTCCAGTGAGGTTGTGGTGGATTGGTCGCAACCTATGCAAGAAAATATTTTGCTCAGTTCTGAAGAACAGCAGCCTGAAGACTCTGACACTGAAGGCAAGAGATTTTTTTAACGGTGTAGTTTGATGTTTTTCTCATTCATGTTGTTTAATTACTATGGTATCTGTATTAGATGTTTATTGATAAGTGAAACTTTGATCTTTTGTCTATAATTTTCAAAATAGCTAGCAGAATTCCTTTATCTTAATATTTAAACTTCATTTTTTGTATAAGTGAACTTCATCTTTTTTATTACAGATGATGAACTCCCTGTTGTGACACCGTCGAGCATTGATCCAGCTCTTCTGAACAGATACAATGAGTTGTACGCTGCTATTACAAGGGCTCGGAAGGACAAGAAGAAGAAGTATGGTTTTTTAGAAATTGTTTTCTTCATATGTATTATCTAATTTTTGTATTTACCCATTTTTATTTGTTGTTATTTTTTTAGTATCTTATGTTTGAGTTTTTCATGAAAAATTCAGGGACATGATTGCTTTTAAAACTGAGACGGGTGATATTAGCATTGGCGAAGTTGGTCAATCCTTTTGGGATAAAGGGATGCTCACTACAAGGCTTGTAGATATTGGGGTTTCTTTGCTGGTAGATAAGTTTAAGAGATCTCCGACAATGGTTGTCCCGTACCATATTTGTGTAAGAATGCAGAAATTTTTGTTTTATTTTTTTCATTTTCTTTTCTGATTTCGTGTGACGACTTGTTTTGCTTATTTGATTTTTGGTTTTGATTTGCAGACAAATATTTGGAATGGTGGTACTATAGGCAGGAGTGTTAAAATGATGTTCTCTTCAAAAGCCGAGGAGCGTGTTGATATAAAGGATATGGTGAGAGACGTTTTTATGTGTATTTTGCCTGTTTTGTTTTTATAGTGTTCTGTTTTTTCTTGTTATAATAATTTTATTTATTTATTCATGCTTCCAACAGGTGCTTTTTGCAACTTTTGATCCGCCAGATACGAGGGGTGGTGTTGGTCATTATTGTGTAGTTGCGTTAAATGTGAAAGAAAGGCGATTTGAATTTCTTAACTCGCTCAACAAACCTGGCAGCCCTGATGCGGTCAGGGTTTTTAGGAGGATGGTTAAAAATATCAAGCGTGCATGGAAAGAAGTAGCTTGAGTTCTGGTGAGCCGCTAAATCCTCCCACACTTGATGGATTTGTGTTGAAACATGTCATTGTCCCATTGCAGCCAAATGGGTGCGTTCTTTACAGCCCTTCTGTGTCATACCGTTCAAGTTTTTTTTTCACTTAATTTTTGTGAAACTGATGTTTTTTATTCTTTTTATTGCAGGCATGATTGTGGATTCTATATGTTTCAATTCTTGCAGACATGGGATGGTGTTCGAGTTGCTAAGTTTGGGGTGGAGCA